>NC_091133.1:93468205-93768205 GCF_040183065.1 Periplaneta americana
AAGCTTCCTTGTACAATGCTAACCTCCTTTTGACTTCCTGGCAGCAGCTCATGTTACTGCTTACAGTAGGCTACACCCCAAGTATTTGAAACTGTCCGCTTGCTCTACTGCCTCATTTAGAATTCGCACGTTTACTTTCTTTATTTCTCTTCCTATGACCATGGTCTTCATATTATTTGAATTTATCTTCATCCCATACTGCTCACAGCTGTCATTTAGCTCCAGTAGCATATCTTTTAGTATCATTTCCTCTTCTGCTAACAACGCCATATCATCAGAAAATCTTATGTACTTTATTCTTCTTCCTCCTAGTATCACTCCTCTAATGTTCTGATCAATATTAATATTATCCTTTCATCTACGCCTTGGCCTCCCCAAAGGTGTTTTCCCCACAGATCTTCCAACTAACACTCTATATGCATTCCTAGTTTCACCCATACGTGCTACATGCACTGTCCAACTCAAACGTCTGGATTTAATGTTTCCAATTATGATAGGTGAAGAATACAATGCGTGCAGTTCTGCATTGTGTAACTTTCTCCATTCTCCTGTAACTTCATCCCTCTTAGCTTCAAATATTTTCCTAAGCACCTAAACTATTACTTACATACTTACTTACTTACTTACTTACTTACTTACTTACTTACTTACTTACTTACTGGCTTTTAAGGAACCCGGAGGTTCATTGTCGCTCTCACATAAGCCCGCTATTGGTCCCTATCCTGAGCAAGATCAATCCAGTCTCTATCATCATATCCCACCTCCCTCAAATCCATTTTAATATTATCTCCCCATCTACGTCTTGGCCTCCCCAAAGGTCTTTTTCCCTCCTGCCTCCCAGCTAACACTCTATATGCATTTCTGGATTCGCCCATACTCGTGCCAGAGAATCAGACCCATTCCGAGGCTTATTTTGAGGTTTCATTACAAGCTGTTTTTTTACGGTGAAGGGTTGTTAGTCCTTCGCCCAACCCCCAAGCTGGAGGACCACCCCTCATCGGCTGTCCGCGTTTGCTTATTGAATATATTCACAGCTACCCTCCATATCTGGAGGCAGTCTTCTCGATCCGCAACCTGAGGACGCGCCATGCCGTAGTGATAGGGACCCACAATACAAAGGCACCTAAACTATTAAGAAGTAAAAATAAAACACTACGGGTGCTATGCATAGACATTTCGATAGCCCGCGCTACGAACGTGCTAAACTAGCCCCGGCTATAGACTGATTACTTGTACAGGATTCATATTATATAATATCGCTAACACTGGTTTATGAATACGAAAAACGTTAGTTCGCTGATCATCCACCGGAAGCTCGCGCTAAGAATGTCTATGAATATAGCCCTCATCACTAGCGAGTAAGTTATTATGGCGCGAGATTATAATTATTTGACGGTGGCTCTGACCGAAGACCGCTACGTTCCAAGGAAATTGCATCCTATAGGTAGTTAAAAAGCCAGTGTTCTATCGACTCAGCTACCAATGCGCATTTGATATCACAGTAACACATAAGACTCTAGGGTATAACACAAATACAACACTAGCCCAACATTTCGACCCGAACGCGACGCCTCCACAGTTGGCAGAGGAAGAGAAATATCTCTACCCTCTATATCAGGGATGTCGAACAGCGCTCTCGAGCTGTGAACTGCAGAGCCTTCACTCTTCCCTTACCGTGCAACGGTTGAACACAGGTAGCAGGCAGTCCGGCCGAATGATAGTAAACAAAAGCGAAACTGCGGCGGCTGGTACTTTGATAACTTTTATACATCTTACCAATTGATTAGGAACTCAGTTTAGATTTGCACTTGACGAACTCTGATAAACAAAGAATGTAGCCTACATGAGGATGAACTATGATGATGATAATAATAATAATAATAATAATAATAATAATAATAAGAGTTTTTTATCTAATGGGTCATTCCATGAATGTTGTTCGTTAATGACGGAAATAGGTAAATAATAATAATAATAATAATAATAATAATAATAATAATAATAATAATAATAATAATAATGTTGTTAATATCATGTTTAAAATATCAACTTTGTTTGTATGTGTTGTAGCAGTGAAACTTCAAATTCAGGAACGTAATCTGTTTTGATGTATAGAATTAATTGCTTTTAGCGTGACTTCAAAATTTGTTTCTTCTTGCTATCAGTTGCTCCTCCAAGTTATCTCCCATTTATGATACGCGCCCTGCAACAATCTTCTTACGGGACATACATATAGATTTAAAATCATTCACGCATTCCGGACATATCCCTTTTGCAACAGCTATGAGACAGCCTTTCACAAATTCTCCGTCAGTAAATAGCTTTGAAGCCGTTGCAATAATTTCACAAATTTTGTAGCTAGCACGAACCAAGCTTATTATACTAACACCCGATGATGATGGAAGGTTTTCTGAATTCAATCTTGATTTTAATTCTTCTACAGCCTTTTCACGAGTGAAACCGGATAACTTTTCTGGTCCATAAGCTTCAGCATGACGTGTAGAATTAAAATGCCTTTTAATATTATGATGGCTAATGTATCCAACCAATTTTTTTATACATATTAAGCAATGTGCCTTTCCGTCCTTTAAGATAAATAAATATTTATCTGTCCATTCACTATTGAATCGTCGTTCCATATCCATACCAGCCGCCAGAGTTGATAAACACACTGCGTACAGAACACTGCTACAGCGAGCTGACTGACTGTCGTTTCAGCTCAGCTACAGTAGGAAACAGTATTAATCGTTTCACAGTTTGAGAGCGCTGTTCGACATCCCTGCTCTATATTTTCGTAATTACACTTATCAGTTCATTAAATACATTATCCCTGAACCTAAGAAATGAGACAGCTCTTGGAATAGCAATAAAAGTAGACCTGTCGCCTAAATGCTGCCAGAAGAGTCAGAGAAATTCTACAGCTAAAGAAAAGAACACGGCATCACTGTTATAAATCGCGAAATTAAGTCTTAATAGGCTTGCTTCGGCCTTGCCCAATTGTCTTTTCGAAGATCCTCTTTTTTTGTTTGTAACCTTTTGGCTTGTTGTTCCGAGCATTCTGTATTTGTTCGTTCCCAAAACGTTTCCAATCCAATTATTTCTGTGAAAGGGACAATGTCCGAGTTCAATTTATTTTCCATTACTGAGTGTAATAACACAGATTCGCACTTAGGCTTGAATTAAAACTTCGTATCCAGCTTAACACAAAATTCAGAGATTAAACATGATAGAAGTAGCAAAATTGGTAGCGTCAATCATCGTCAACATCATTATCATCACCACCACCATCATCATCATAATTATCATAACTATCACTAGTTTAGTTCTACTAATTTACGATACGATACGATATATGAATTCTATACAAGTAACCAGTCGATAGCCGGGGCTAGTTTAGCACGCTAGTAGCGCGAGCTAGCGAAATGTCTATGAATAGCACCCTATAGGTTTTTCTTTCTAACCCGAGTCTAAAAACTTGTTCCTGCGGCTTTGAATCCCATTTTCTTCTTCCCATTATCTGCATTCCAAACTTAAGGCAAACTAAGTTATTGTTAACACTTTTAAAACTGCATTAGGGTTTCAGAGGTTATTTCAGATTGTATTGTTGGCTTTTTCTGCAACACACAAGATGGAATGAGGTCTAGGCTAAGTATAATTACTTAATTTTAGTCGTAATAGTAGACTAATTCATTAATTCATTTATAGTGTTCTGTCCAAGGTCAGGTGTTTCACTGCAAATCCAGCATTCTCCAATTTTTTATATTTTCCGCCCTCCTCTTAGTTTCCGCATACGATCCATGTACGCGTATCTGATATCTTCTTCTGCCCCGAACTTTTCTTCCGTTTACTGTTCCTATTATGGACCTCAAATGGCAAAAAAGTCTTAGTAGTAGTAATAGTAGTAGTTTTTTACTTGGTTATTTAATATCGCTGTATCAACTACGAGGTTATTTAGCGTTGTTGGACTTGATGATAGTGACATGATATTTGGCGAGATAAGGCCGAGGATTCGCCATAGATTACCTGACATTTGCCTTAAGATTGTGGAAAACCTCGGAAAAAACCAAACCAAGTAATTAGCCTAAGGGGGAATCGAACCCGAGCCCGAGCGAAACTCCAGATCGGCAGGCAAGCGCCATAGCCGATAGAGCTACGCCGGTGGCTAGTAGTAATAGTAGCAGTAATAGTATACTGCGTGTTCAGTTCAAAGTACGTCGTCATGTGGCTAGCCGATGACCCTAGAGAATTCAATCTTCCTACATTTCCGCGAGGCGTATTACCTATGTGCCAGAGAAGTTGCCTGGCAAGTACGGCGTTCATTCTGAAGAGTACTTACCGATACGTACGGTAACTCCAGTAGTGGCAGGAATGTTAACTGTTTGGAAACATGTACTAAGGTGAGTTTTTTTTCTTACTGACGGGATATGGGGAGAGGGTTAAGACGATTACTTACGTACAGTGTTTGTTGACATTAACTTCGACGGTCAACATGGACACGGAGCATTTGATTTGTATTGTGGAATGTTGCCGTACGCAACCGATGATAACAAACACCCTGCGTACGACTTGCCCGCGCAAAACACAGTTCGAAAGAGGTTATGGTAGCACACAGACTGCCATCTGTTGCTACGACGTTCAAGTTTTACCGTACACATTCTCAAGTTCAGATTGAACGCCTTGATTTATAGGCAACTTCTCTGACATAAAAGCTGAAACTCGCTTCAAATCGCTGACTCACCAACAGTGACATCATGACACACTTTGAAATGAACACCCAGTAGTAGTCTAATAGTAGTAGTAGTAGTCTAATAGTAGTAGTAGTAGTAGTAGTAGCAGCAGCAGCAGTAGTAGTAGTAGTAGTAGTAACAGGCAGAATGTCTGCAGTTTTTGCCTCACGTCAAATAACTTCTGCAGTAATAGTAGCGTCGTTAAATAAAATGTTACTAGTAGGCTATTAATAATATTTTAGACAACCGTTCCCAAAAGTAGATCTTTTAACGTTAGGCAAACATGTCAAAAATTGATTAGGCCTATTATACGGTAGCGTGCGAAAAGTACTTTTAACACTGACTTTCAACTGTTTGCGCCTATTGTCATTTGCTGCCCACCAAATGTCATGCAGCAATCGCAACCGATCAATAAAGCTGTTAAAACAATGGCAGGCCTACTGTTAAAAATAATCGTTTTTGGTTAAGATACGTACACAAATTAAATAAACTGCTTCAACAACTATTTTACTGTTAACTATATAAAACATTCAGCATTAAATGTAATAATCATTTTTAAAAAATTAGGAGGCATCCGAATCGGAGATCTCTCAATGTGCAATCGTATGCTCTACCATTGGGCTTCATTTCACTCTTATGATGAGAGGGACTACAGCAGTGGAGAAATCGGAGGAATTACTTCTATACCAGCACAGACGAACGTTGTCTAAAAATTGTGTAGAATACATATGTTAAAAAAGATTTTATATTGTTCGTAGGGTTGCTTCACTTGGCCTGCGGCTTCGTTTCGCTAACATCCCTACTCACAAAATAAAATTCAATCTTAACACTTGCATAATAAATAACTATTATTTAGTAATAGAGTCGTTAAATAAAATAATACTAACATTGGTACTACTACCTTATTTGAAGACGATATTAAAGCTGAAGAGGTTATTCAGCATGGGTATTCAACGTGGGGGAAAATGGCCGACATATTTTGCTGGCTACTAAAGACTTTATCGTCCTTTAAAATTCATGGCCCTCAGGTAGGTTTGAACCTGCAAACCTTTGCTCCTTCAGCCGACACGTTAGCCATAGGCCTACACCAATGGGGACAGAAGAGCTACTAGATTCCGGTCAGAGGTGCTGGAGATCTGAACTCATAATTTTATTTTAAAAATAAAATCATGATATTAGATGACAATAATGATGATGATGATGACAATGAAAGAGGCCTGTATTCTGGCCACCCCTGTCCTACATCAATGTTGCAACTACGAGGTTCAATTTTCCATCTGTCGGACTTTTCCATAGAGGTACTTGGAGATAATATGGTTCTCTGTATTCAATGGTGCACTTATTTTCAAATCTATTACTAAGGGAGAGCTACGGAGAAAGAGACAGCAAATTAGTTTCAAAAGTTGTAGGAGGGTACTGAAATGAAAGAGAGTAACTTTTTGACCATTTCTATGTGGGGATTGTTGTAAGAGCGAAGTGGGTTAGAGAGATGGGAAGGGGAGAGGAATTACATTATCTGAAAGACAGTAATAGGGATTTCGCTGCGCCTCTCTGATTAACAGTGTCAGATGTTGATCGTTTTTCGTAATACTGCAGGGAATAGGTGTGCATAGCAATATAGTAAGTTAAATTCTGATCTTGTTTCCATGATTAATATTCCTCTGTATCGTACCCCATCTACAGTTGCTACATGTAAAGGAATTGTCACAAAATCAATATTTATTGTCAATACTGCTATTACCAATATTTTTATATAGGCCTACATACTATATTCACAAATGGACAGTGGCCTCATACGTTCAGTATAGGATGTAGCTAAAAAAAAGTGACACGTTTTTAAGGAATAAATGGCAATCTACAAACAAGTGTCGTACTAGATGGTCCCACGGTTACCACACAGGTCGTTTCAGCAGAGGTTCATAAATTAAAATTCGGTAGAGAGCGGTAGATTTTAAAGGACTACAAAACAGTGGTCGTCAGCACTCGCTGAAATGGGTAAATGATAAGCGGAGCAACGTGTTGTGCCCCGTCGTGCAGCAGGAAGAGGTAGAGAGCATACCCGCCAGCAGCTTACGAATGCACCATAGTGCAGTGTCTTCTCCGCGGGTCAGAGACGCTAGCCCCAGGGTGCTCTGTCCTGATGACCGCTGCTATAAAACCTTCAGCATTGCTTCCTCACGGAGCTAACTAAAGCTGTGGGTCCCGTGTCGTAAAAGAACCCCGTTCCTGATAGAGAGTTCCAGACACGATTCATCTGCCATTTCCCACGTAATCTGTATTTTGACAATGAATAACCTCTGCAGTTGGAAGCGTTGTTAAATAAAATACTAAAATCAGACAATGAAGACAATTTGCAGAAAGCCATATCTATATTAATAATAAAACTGTAGGCTAACCTAAATTTTTCTGGTAATTTTCGCTTTTACAAAAATAGTGTTAACATTATACAATGGACTGTCCTGAGACCGAAAATCGCATTTTTTTAATTTTCGTTTGCATAGCCTATCTGTATGTTATAACTCGACCGAGATGAGTGGAGACGCGGGCATAATGTGAACTATCGCGATAACGCTATACGAACGTAGGAGAAATACAAGTGGCGCTCCAGGCTGAAGGACTCCACTGGCCTCGGTCGAGTAATACCTTTTCATGCGATAATGGCTGAACCGATTTATACCAAAAAAAGGTATGTGAAATGAGTTAGATCCCACTTAGATTTTAGGCTGTATGACATTCAAAATGGTTTCTTTAAAAGGGATGTTACAAGGGCGACTGAAGTAGGCTAAATAAATCGAAATATCTCGCTTATTATCTATTTTTTAGGATAATAATACACAACAAATGTTTCTTTAAAAAATGTTTCCGACAATTTATAGTCTAAACAAAATTGTTATAGGACCGATATTTAACGAGATATATGAGCTTTAAATTAACAATGAGTTTTATATCCGTGCCGCCTCAATCAGGCTATAATAATAAAATGAAAACAAATGACTCTGCGATTATTTAAGGTACCGGTAACCTTGTATAAAAAGTGGAAGATATCCATTTAATGCTCTTTTTTTATTTATTGACTATGCCCAGTATGACCGATAGAGTAAAACCATATCTAGGGGCTATACCTACAAGAACAAATACATAATATTATGTTCTACTACATAATACAATAAATCACAAAGCTACAGTCTGTGAAAAACATAAAACATGACAAACATTAAAGAAAGAAAATAAATAAAAACAGTAAGGTATCACTGAAGTTTTAGAGAGAAAAAAAAAAAGATTGAACCCATCAAATAAATAAACTAACCAAGAATTAAAATAAATAAGTTAATCTTAACAAAAACTTTTTTTTCTTGAAAATTTCTTAAAACACCGAAGATTTAGTAAAACTTTGTATTCTAAAGGAAGTTAGTTATAGCCTAAATTGTTACCAAAAACTGCTTTATCATACAAAGAGGATGTTTTATCTTATTAAAAATAATTGAACAGGTATTCGAAACAGAAGCACGACACATCTAATCAAATCAGACCTGCCAACTACAGTCGACTTCAACTATTAAGCGAGACAAAATTTGTCTCAAAATACACTTAATTAAAGTCTAGCTGCATAAGTTAGAATAAAGTTGATTTTTTAGTAACTGATTTAATAATAATTTATCAATTTTCTATGTGAAATTTTGTCGATTCCTTAATTTCTCGTATTTTCTAAAAAAAAAAAAGTTGACAACCCTAGTATGTATGTAGAGCCAGTGCCATCGTTTCTGGCGTGTGAAATAAGTAATAGAAACGCTGAGAGCAAGTATCTTATCTTTGTCACAAAATGTGGGCGAGAAAGCTGACAACTACTGTGATTGGGAGATTGCTGACGTCACATGTTTAGGAGGTGGTACTACTATCAGCTGAAGAGGCAATAGATGCCACTGACTGGACAGCGTACTCAAGGAACATCCCAGAAACGCGAAGTGCGAGTGTCTTGCCTTTGACGCAGTCGGCAGATTGCTGACATGACGTGTTGGATGGTACCGTTCTCAGCTGCACTGGCAACAAGTGCTCACTGATTGGCTTTTTACACAAGGACACGCGCCAAAACGCTGGCACTGGCTGTATGTATGTAAAAAAAAAATACGGTTTATTTAACGACTCTCAACTGCAGAGGTTATATCAGCGTCGCAGGTGGGCCGGAATTTTGTCCCGCAGGAGTTCTTTTACATGCCAGTAAATCTACTGACATGAGCCTGTCGCTTTTAAACACACTTAAATACCATCGACCTGGGACGGGATTAAACCCACCACCTCGAGCACAGAAGGCCAGCGCTATACCAACTACGCTACCGAGCCCGACTATACGTACGTACGTATGTATGTATGTATGTATGTATGTATGTATATATGTATGTATGTATGTATGTATGTATGTATGTATGTGTTTTTTTTTAATCTTTATTTGGACAACATGCTCCATTACATAAGCAATACTACATGTCTGATTTGTGCTTCCAGGATTACAATTTTCTTACAATTATATATTATGCGACAGAATTTATTTTTATTTTTATTTATAAGTAAATGTCATGTTCAATATAAGTGTATGCTATTGTGACTAGAATTGAATATATCATATTATAAACGTACAAATACTTTTTTGAATGGTGTATACAGATAACCACACAGTTTGATGGAGTGTTGTTAAATCACATTAAAAATGCGATGTGAATGTTTTCAACAGATTTGGGGATGACAATTTGAAGTCTACATGAATGTATAGAATAATTGCGTATTATTTACATGTTACATTATTATTATTAAGTGTACTTGATATTGTGTTTGAGATTTGTATCCTACATTCTTATTTGTATTAACTTAATACAATCAAGTTTTGTTTTTACTCTATTCTGATAAATTTAATAATGTATGTATGTATGTATGTATGTATGTATGTATGTATGTATGTATGTATGTATGTATGTATGTATGTATGTATGTATGTATGTATGTATGTATGTATGTATGTATGTAGGCCTACTTATTTTATTTAGCATGTATACGCGTCTTCTAACAATCGCATCGTTCAAAATATACATTGTCAAAATGTCTACAGCTCAAAGTGGGTCATCTCTAAACTAAAACTTATATAACAGAACTCTTTTCATTCTCGTTCGCTGTGGATCCTGTCCTTGAAGACTAACTACGAGAACAGTTTTTTAAGACCACATTTATACAAATGGATAATGAATAAATATGTACTGTACACTTCGTCTGAGTGAAAAAGAAAGGAGATGTGAATCAGCCTGTTGTGCCACACAATTCTTCACGACACATTCTCGAACTGGACTCTCGTCTCCATCCGTCGAGTCATCATTTATCTCCCTGTTTCTTCTTGCCCCTTGAGTTTTAAGGCTATTATATGCAGCAGGAGCAGCAACACCCCAGTGTCTCTTCGAGTTCCCGACAGAGCGGCGCTGTGGTCGAATAACAATTTAGAACTTGTCTTTTCTGAACATGGATCGCGCATTAGTACGATTGGCTTGAACTCACTGAGGGGGAGGTGGCGGGAAACCTGAGCAAGTTGCAAGGGAAATGCTGGACAGCAAAGCATACCTCTTATAATAATTGTCGTACTCCAGAAAGAGTAAGCCCCCCCCCTCTTCTCATCCATACAGGACTGAACTGGCTAATTTCATAGTAGGCTATACGATTGTTGCACGTTTTAGATAAACAAATAATAATTTCCATTTTTAATAATAATAATAATAATAATAATAATAATAATAATAATAATAATAATAATAATCCATGTATTGTGGGTCCCTATCACCAAGGCATGGCGCGTCCTCAGGTTGCGGATAGAGGAGACGGCCTCCAGATATGGAGGGTAGCTGCGAATATATTGAATAAGCAGTCGTGGACAGCCGATAAGGGGTGGTCCTCCAGCTTGGGGGTTGGGCGAAGGGCTAACAACCCATCACCGTAAAAAACAGCTTTGTTAGCACAGAGGGTTTGGAATTGAACGGGTTACATCAGCTTCTTGTCTATGCGGATGACGTGAATATGTTAGGAAAAAATCCACAAACGATTAGGGAAAACGCGAAAATTCTACTTGAAGCAAGTAGAGAGATAGGGTTGGAAGTAAATCCCGAAAAGACTAAGTATATGATTATGTCTCGTGATCAGAATATTGTACGAAATGGAACTATAAAAGTTGGAGATTTATCCTTCGAAGAGGTGGAAAAATTACAATATCTTGGAGCAACAGTAACAAATATAAATGACACTCGGGAGGAAATTAAACGCAGAATAAATATTGGAAATGCCTGTTATTATTCAGTTGAGAAGCTTTTGTCATCTAGTCTGCTGTCAAAAAATCTGAAAGTTACAATTTATAAAACAGTTATATTACCGGTTGTTCTGTATGGCTGTGAAACTTGGACTCTCACTTTGAGAGAGGAACAGAGATTAAGGGTTTTTGAGAATAAGGTTCTTAGGAAAATATTTGGGGCTAAGAGGGATGAAGTTACAGGAGAATGGAGAAAGTTACACAACGCAGAGCTGCACGCATAGTATCCTTCACCTGACATAATTAGGAACATTAAATCCAGACGTTTGAGATGGGCAGGGCATGTAGCACGTATGGGCGAATCCAGAAATGCATATGGAGTGTTAGTTGGGAGGCCAGAGGGGAAAAGACCTTTGGGAAGGCCGAGACGTAGATGGGAAGATAATATTAAAATGGATTTGAAGGAGGTGGGATATGATGGTAGAGACTGGATTCATCTTGCTCAGGATAGGGACCAATGGCGGGCTTATGTGATGGCGGCAATGAACCTCCGGGTTCCTTAAAAGCCAGTAAGTAAGTAAGTAAGTAAGTAATAATAATAATAATAATAATAATAATAATAATAACAATAATAATAATAAAGATATGTAAAGTTTTGCAGGTCTGACAAGATCAAAACCGTATTAAAATAAATTTCATTGTAAATATATCAATATAAAAAGTCCGAGACAGTCCCGAATTTAGACCCCCTGTCCCGGATTTTTCTGAAGGCATTTCTGGACGTTAATTTGTCCCGGATTTTGCCTAGATGTTATTATTTGTGCCGATTTAGATTTTTCTACATTTATGGTAATGTTTTTAAGGGATATGAACTTTAAAGTTGACAATAGAGTCAGTTAGTTGCTATTGTTGGTGTTGGTATTATACCTCATTCACTACAAAATTCGCTACTACTCATATTCAATTCAATGTGAGGGACTGGCAATACCAGTATTCCAACGCGCAGAGATTGCACTGGGAGATATGTTATGAGCCATGTGATTGGCTAAATGACTAACGTTTTCATTCTATGTAGTGTTAAGGTAAGCGTTCACTACATCGTATCGCCTCATCGGACGAATCGCACGGATCGGAAAAAGACTATCTTTGCTGTAATTGTTATGTAACCGCGTTCACTACATCGTATCGTACGGATCGCCTCTCGGCAAACCCGTCCACGTTTCTCGGATGGGCAACTTTTCCGATGCGTGCGATCATGGCCTTCTTTAATAAATCAATTTTAATTGGTCAACTGTTACTATTATGTTGTGCCATGTTCAGTGTCGCGCCAAAATGGCAGACGGAAAACTTATTTCGCTTGTAGAAAATTGCGAAGAATTATATAATTTGAGGCGTTCCCATTACAGTAATCAAGTCGGTTCTTGCAAATATATCATGTAACTAATATTTCTTTCGTTTCTTCCTCTTCAATTAAGACGCATGAAGCAATTACAAATTCTTACTCGCTAACAGACGTAATTAATAGACCTAGCCTCAACTCCTCTGCTTTCAGTAATGTCAATATCGTACGACGTCATGTTTTAAACAGCTGATAGGGAATTCGATGAGGCGATGAGGTGAAGCCGTTACAGTGAACGCACTGCACTTAAAATATCCGTTGCGTGCGATTCGTACGAGGAGTGCGATACGATTTTTTTTTGGGGGGGGGGGGATTTAGTTGAAGTGAATTTTAATGGCAGGCAGAGTAACTATCTCATGCCCCCATGTTTTAGATTGCTACCAGTGCACTTCATTAGAACCAGGTATCCAGCTTCGAAGCCGTTAGCCCTGTGAACTTACAATATATTAATTTTCCCCTATTATCATAATACAGGGTTGTTATCTAAGAAATTAGCAAGTTCTTTGTGATAATAGAAGAGAAAGAGTGGGGGAAGGGAAGTGGTCCGTGGCCCATTTCTTTTAGGGCTCATCCCGACATTTGTCTTATTGCTCAAGGGAAACCACGGAAAAACCTAGAGCAGGATGAGATGTCGTGCTGACGACAAGCCAATTGGCTATAGTGGGGTCGGAATATGTTGAGGTGGGAGGTTTTGGTTTAATCATTATTCAAAGTACAAATACATTAAAGGTACATAAAAAAATTGTTTACAATAAGAACAATGCATCTATGCTGCCAATAACGTGATGACCCTGAAACAGAGAAATAACATTATTAGTGCATTAATAGACTTGTCTGTGTGTAGAGTCAAGTGGTTATTTAGTGTTCAAGTTGGTATTCGTCTTGTACGTTGTCGTTCCAAGCTAGAGGGTGGAGTACGCTCTTAGGTCTTTTATGTTTGTCTAATGCAGGGTTGTAATTTCCTAGTGAAGAAATTAGTGGGTTTGTGCTGCTGTACGACTTGGTGTACGTGCAGAAGGCTTGATTTGAGTGCGATACGATGTAGTGAACGCTTACCTTTATACCAGCGTTGTCAGACACAGCCTAAACGGAGCGAAGCGCTCCACTATAACTCGCTGCGTGCTCCGGTGCTTCCACAGACATAAGCAAGTTCACGCTCCGACTGGACGTCTCTAGCACCACAACCGGTTTCGGAGCTTACAACTCTGACACTACTGCTTTATACTAACCTGACGCTACAAGACTGCATTTTCATACGACTCATACAACTACAGTGGAGTCCAAATCTCCTGGCGTTTCGCGAGAGCCAATAACGTGCAAGCGCGACGTTGTCAAACGTACAAAGCGGGTGATGCGTGCTCCACCGAACTCGTCTGGCGGGAGGAATGAGAGGCCGGTGTTGAAAAGAGATTTCGTTCTCAATAAAAAAACAATGCAATACAATAATAAATTATATATTCATACAATAATAAATAATGTATTAAAAATCATATGTTCAAATTGATGTTTGCAATTCCAGGGGGAAAGCCAATGTTATGTTTTCGAAGTCATTTAAATTCGTCACTCTTTTAAGTATACCGGTATATTAATGTTTTCTAAACGAGACGAACACTTACCACCCTGTGTTTCCGCTTTTTGCACTTCTCTGCATACACGTGACACAGTTGATGCATTTATTGAACACGCCTCGGCAGTTAGTTCTTGACACTTAGAAAAGTTAAGATTTTTACGGTTTTCTTCGGACGAATGTTTTCTGAAGAAATTGTAGACATTAAATATAATTTTCCGAACTTTGCTACTATATTCACTAGATCTATTACTTTCACTAGTACTGACCTTGCTGAATGGTATAATTGAATTGCATATTATTAATAAACAAATAAAGTAATAAACTGATTAGAGCCACCGGCGTGGCTCAGTCGGTTAAGGCGCTTGCTTGCCAGTCTGAAGTTTCGCTCGGGCGAGGGTTCGATCCCCGCTTGGGCTGATTACCTTGTTGGGTTTTTTCCGAGGTTTCCTCCAACCGTAAGATGAATGCCAGGTAATCTATGGCGAATCCTCGGCCTCATCTCGCCAAATACCATCTTGCTATCACCACTCTCATCGATGCTAAATAACCTAGTAGTTGATACAGCGTCGTTAAATAGCCAACTAAAAATAATTAAAAAAAATAAACTGATAAGAACACAAGAAAATGTTTATTATAAACAAATTATTGATTTCACTGACAGACACAAAGCACGTCGAATATCTCGAATACCTACGCACAACGCAAACAGAAATCGAGCTGGCATTTTCGGCTTTCGTTTCATAATTACCTTTATTCAATGTTTATGTCGCCGAATGGATACTGTTTACAGTTAATAGTCTTGATGCTTCGAAAGACTTTCTTATCGACACGCAGCTGTGTAAACATCACTCCTGAAAGATCATAAAAACCATGAACCAGTTGCACGTGATCAAGTCGCATAAAATGCGAACTATTTGGCGTAGAAATGAGATTCTTGTTTCTATATATTCAGAAAAATAATGTTATTCAACCTAATCACATGTAGACACTCTGTCACGAAGAACTCCGAGTGCACGTATTATTTTTACAAGTGGTGTCAACGAATGTCCGTAAGCGGCAATGAAGCAATGAAGCGCTGTTGATACTGGCTTTTGCCGTACAAGCACAGTCTAGTATATACAGTCACGAAGCTTGAGTTATGAGTAGACTTCGTTGAATTGCCACACGCAGCATGCAATCAGGTTGCCGATGTACGGTAGTATAGAGGAGGTGAGCGTCCGCCCGGTCGCGTAGTATAAGCAGTTCATGTTAAGAGATGTGACTGGTCCAAATAGATAGAGCAGCTACAGCTAATGTATACCTATGTAAGCACTTGTTTTTGCATTACTGTAGTTGGAATATCAAAGTTTAACATTTGTTCAGTGTAGACAAGAATTCAATCACACATACTACAATGAGAGTGTTGCTGTTCCAAATAATTGCCCCTGGAATACCCTTAACCCCGCAGCCAGTCTTGACCCGTTTGGAAACGTGGTTGGATGCTGTTAATTATTATACAGAACATTACAGCAAAATAATGGAGGTAATTGATGCATTGGATAGGACAGCCAGTTCCGCTGTTGCAGCTATAAAATCATTGCCTTCTGAACAGCTATTGGAAGATATTCTGTTCATTGATTCTAATTTTAAAATCGTGTCCAAAAGCATCATTCTGTTAGAATCGTCTAAACTGCAACTCTCAGAAGCCCTTAATATAGTGGATAAAGTATCACAAACCGTTATCCAAAATAACAAGTCACTAATTTCAGAAAAAGTGAAATGTGAGTTGAGAAACATTATTGCTAAAAATTCTACCTATTCACAACCTTCGTATTATAAATGATGTACCTACTATCAGGTCATGACAAGACGTCTGAAGTTGGTGTAATAAAAAGTAGTAACTTTCCGTTCTTGAAATATGCACGTATTATATCGTGTGATGTTGAACGTACATTTCCCAATATAAAAACTGTTTAAATGACCATTGGAGGAGATTACTTTGCAGTCGCTCAAGATGTACGTAACTCTTCACTGCAATGCACATATTCAAGAATGATGTGAGTATCTTACATTAAATTTTAAGAGTTAATATATCTCACTATAAAATAATTGTGTATTTACATGTTTAGACATTTCCTACTTCAAAGATCATTCATTATATTTCTTCAATGCAGGATACAGGTTTTATTGTAACCGTAGTATACTGCTCAGTGTTTACATCAGAGGCATACTCAATCTTTTACACGCCCCCTTCTCATACAGTCTATACTGCGTGCGCAGTAAACCTTGCGATTCTCGTGGCAATTCCACGAAGTCTAGTTATGAGTATGCTAGGAACAATAAACTGTGCCGGTACTATTTCGCATTGTCAGTAAAGAGGCGATATTAGCTATCCTAGTGGTTAGCAACTATGTATGGATGCATATTTACTACGTATTGAGCTTCGTGACTGTATATACTAGACTGTGGTAAAAGCAAACACGCTCCAAACATCAGGAGATTTGGACCGTACTTGTAGTACCTACTCTCTTCCTCACTAACCGCCGTTCTTTGAAAACATGTAGACCTACTGGTAGAATTAACAATAATTACAATAATAACGGAGAAACTAAAAAAAAAAAACACTAAGTTCTCTACAGTATCAAGAACACTGGAAAGAACACAACTGGAAACCAGAAAACAATCAATTGACGAAACTTAAGTCCTCCTTAAAAAGGAACAACTAGATACTGCTCTGAAAAGAATAGAATAGTAATATGCGTTACAAGAGCGGTATGTTGAAGTTTTCATGTTCGAGGAAAAGTTTGAAAAAGCGAAACGTACCTAGTTGAGCTTTTTTAATTTCCGAGAATTGAAAGAAAACATACCGCTCGTGTATCGTACATTATTCTGTGCGAAGATCGTTTATTACATACTGAAAGACGAATTTCTAATTAGTTGCAATGAAATCTCCATCTTGGTTTCTGTTCAATGACGGCAAATTTGGAAAACAAAAATATCTATCTTCAACGTTGTTGGTTTAAAATGTTTTCTGTGTTTACTATACTCCAGCAGGCCGTGATATACGTCTGTCTTCCCCCCCCCCCCAGTCTATAAATGCGAACTTAAAAGAAACGGCTTCCTTAATGTTACATGCATCACGAAATGCAGTAACTTTAGTGGAGTTGTGGAGTTTACTTAATTTTTGCAAATATTTAAAAACAATCATTAACAGTGCAATTTAGGTGAAATTGCAGTGGTAAGTTTCCAAATTTATAATTATTACTATATTGAACGTCTCTAAAAATAATATCTTAAAAGCCTAAAGCAGTAAAATCAATATGTCACTTAAGCGGTAAGAAGAGGGAAATTGTTATGTGTGTTCGGCTGGGAATACTGAATGTGGAATTTTAGACTTACCGCGGATTGGTTTTGTGCGGAAACCAAGCAAATACGCACGATCTCGCACAAAACTATACATATACACATAATCATTACTCATCCCAAAGGCAAAGGACATCCAAATCTTGGTTTGATGCTGTACCTCGTTTCACGGTCAGACACGCTAATCCTAACTCCACAGCGGTAGATGACAACCCTATTTTTATGCATAATAAGATCTCGATATATCGTACATACTTACAAATGGCTTTTAAGGAACCCGCAGGTTCATTGCCGCCCTCACATAAGCCCGCCATCAGTCCATATCTTGTCAAAGATTAATCTACTCTCTATCATCATATCCCACCTCCCTTAAATCCATTTTAATATTATCCTCCCATCTACGTCTCGGCCTCCCCAAAGGTCTATTTCCCTCCGGTCTCCCAACTAACACTCTATATGCATTTCTGGATTCGCCCATACGTGCTATATGTCCTGCCCATCTCAAACGTCTGGATTTAATATCCCTAATTATGTCAGGTGACGAATACAATGCGTGAAGTTCTGCGTTGTGTAACTTTCTCCATTCTCCAGTAACTTCATTCCTCTTAGCCCCAAATATTTTCGTAAGAACCTTATTCTCAAACACCCTTATTGTATGGATTCGTAACAAGCTGTTTTTTTTTAACGGTGATGGGTTATTAGCCCTTCGCCCAACCCCCAAGCTGGAGGACCACCCCTTATCGGCTGTCCACGACTGCTTATTCAATATATTCGCAGGTACCCTCCATATCAGGAGGCCGTCTCCTCTATCCGCAACCTGAGGACGCGCCATGCCGTGGTGATAGGGACCCACAATACATGTCGGTATATCGTACGTCAAGAAAATACTAATTTTTAATTAAATATGGTAATTTAGTACCCATTTCAATTATTGTAGTCATTATTGATAACTTGACGCCGCAAGAAAATAACGAGCAGAGGATGCGCCTTTTGGTACGATGGGAAGACGGGGACAGAAAGAGGGATTTTGTAGAGACGATCAGATATACAGCATTGTTTACAGCTGTGCTAGCTTATCGACGAATTTTGCTGTAGTGCAAGATTAATAACTGCATTTAGATGCAACCATTCGGTAATTATTTCGCCTCGTAATATTTCATAGTGGCGAAGCTAAGGTGTAAATACTGGGTAGGTTGAAAAAAATCTGCTTACCTTGGGCCTATATATTTTTATAAAGCAGATGTTCATCGGGCTTCCTATCAAAATTATTTTGTGACACAACCCCACAAGAAGATATAACAATATAACTTATTTGTCTCAGAGCATCCTTTTAACCAAAAATAGTTCTTATAGGCTACCATGAAAATTGAAATTTTATATTTGTCTTCCTCAATCCGCTATTTTAATATGTAAATGTAGTGTCGATCTCCAAGCTTTGTAAGGTAATTTTGTTTCATACACTCAACTTGAAAATGGCTTCTCTTTTAAGTCTTCAAATAATGATCTCAATGTTCTCTCAGTATGAGCTATTTTACACAAAATTAGTATGTAACACACACATGCATGCACACTCAACAATGCAGTGCATTCACAGAACACGAATATAACACGGCGTATTATATAGCCGTTGAGGCTAGCCACACGTCCAGCTACTGAGTCGTAGCGAATCGATATCCCCTCCTCCCCGGTCTTCCCTCAAGCTTGCGAGTGTCGCTGCCTGTGAGCGAAACCTCTCGCAGTGGAATGACTGGCAACAGTGAATTTAATATATGGAAGAATCGAACTGAAACCAAGTGTTACGATATATCGTTATTACGAACTTATATTGTTACTAAATTTGTTTTTTTGAAAGATGGGACATGACAGGAGCGTTGCGATCGGAAAAACAATTGAATGTCACATAGCGTGGTAGGTCTGTTGCTATGGTAACAACGGTTGAGTTGCCAAACTTACACTTCCCACATGACGAGTGCTTAATAGCTCTCTTGGCGACATTTATTGTGCACACAATGTTAGCATTGGTACGTTTCGTCTTTGATTCTCTGTCGATTTTTGTATTGTTTTCTTACCTTCGCGTCAATTGTCAATGAATGTTTTAACGTCAGCCATCTTAACGACAATTGCTAGCTTCAATCAGCTGGCAGGATGGCAATCCGTATTGGCAACATGGCATTGTAGTGCCAAGCTCGGCCGCTTAACTGTCATGTCCCATCTTTAAAAAAAAACAAGTATAGATACAACTCAAAATTTTTTTAGTAGGCTAAGTCTCAAAGGCCTCTTAAAAGCTTCGCCACTGATATTTCAAAGCACCTACTATTGTGAATTCCAGATAAGAAAAACACTGAGGTAAACACCTGATGCAAGATACAGTATTATGTCGCTGTGATACGTAACATGATTTATTATCTTATTACAGTGCGCGAACTCTCCTCTTGCGTTCGGTACAGTCTGTTAATATGGAAATTACGAAATTATAGTCGCGACGCTGCTATTCCCGGCGTGACTCCTCTTTGCTTACGTCTTGGGAAGTAAAGGCTCTATAAAGTCTAGGTAGGTAGTATCGTTCGCCATTTTTGTTCTTTCGTTGCCGAGCTACCAGACGAGGAATTATTTGCCACACCGTTAAACATTATCATGTCGTAATTCCTATGATAATAAATCAAACGCACTGTAATTGAGCAAATAATTGAGCGGCAAATAACGTCCTCGTGTGCTTTCTGCGAACGCCAACGAAAGAGCCAAAATGGCGGGCGATTATATTAAGTATTTATCTAGCCTTAGGAAATGCATAACGTCTTCAACAGCGAATCACAAGACGCACACTTTTAAATGTAGCCGACCTGCAACGTGATTGGCTGCCGGAAATTAGAGCGACGGGACTATAGTTTAATGCATTTTCATAATACCTTGTTGTGATCAGTGAACGTTAGTGATTCAAGTGAATAGGCCTAAATAGGATGAACGTTAGTGATTCAAGTCAATAAACAGGATGACAACTATGGAAGAGTTCAACTAATGTAAACAATGTTGGGAACAATTAATAAGGAATTGAGAGAAGTGATTGTTTAGTTAAATGAGATTAGTAAGAATAAGATGATAACTGGGAAAGGGAGGGAGTAAGTATAAAAAAGAAGGGAAGTGAAATAGAGGTGAGAGCAGAGATGGAAAAGTGATCAAGGTTATATGGAATAGCCGGATGCTAAAAAAATGTATGCAGAATATGTACCCAAGGGAGTGATGGCACTGTATACAGAAATGTGAAGGGTCATCACGACAGATGTAAGCTGGTGGAATAAATATCATATCATATCAGTCTACCTTGTTCATGATTACAAAGATTTTTCCACACAAGAACGATGTAATTAAACATTTGATAGTTTTATGAAAATTGTGTTACATAGTCGTCTTATTGCTGCTACCTGTGTAGAATCCACTACGCTACAGCACAGATTCCGATCTCTACAGTGGCAAGTGTTTCTGTTCATTGTTTACGTTCAGTATAATAGGCTAATGTTTATATGCTTAGGCAAGTACACTGGCGTTCAAAGATATCTGATCATGTAAGCGAACTTTCTTATGTCAGAACCAAAGATATGACAAATTGACAAACTTATAAATAGTTTCGCTAGTTCTCAATATATGACACTATTACTAGGACGTGTAAAAAGTGTTGGGGAAATGATGATGTAGATTAAGTACTGTATAAATTATTCTAATAATTTACAGTATCAGCGCTTTTCCATTATACCTAGTGCTTTTTACAATCATTAGAGGGGGATGAAATGTAGAATTCTATAATACGAGTATATTTATGTACACTGACGTTCAAAGATATCTGATCCGACTAATCAAAACTACTCGATAATTTGTTGGTGTAAATGTGGATTCTTTAATTATTGCTTCCAAGAAGTTATATTACTACTATATTATAACTCTTTGGTTGCTTCTATAAATAGATGGCGAAGATAATAGTCACTGTTCATTCATTCGTTCATTTATTTTATTCCATAGATCTTACATGAGCAATGAAGCTTTAAGATGTGGAACATGTCAACATTTTACAATATTACAACTACAATTTTTACAAATTTTTATAGTTTTACAATTTAGTAATTTTCTACAATTTTTACAATTTTGTACAATTTTTTTTACATTTTGGCGAGATGTAGTGAGATGAGATGAGGTCCGAGGATTCGCCAAAATATTACCCGGCATTTGCCTTTTCGGTGGGGGAAACCTCGGAAAAACCCAACCAAGTAATCAAATCAAAGGGGTTGATGCCAAGGACTCGCCATAGACCATCCGGCTTCAGTCCCACGGCTGGGGAAAACCTTCGAAGAAACCAAAGTCCAAAGGGGGATCCAACCCAAGCCCGAACGCAGCTCCGGATCAGCAGCCCAGCGAGTCTGCCGACTGAGCTACATCGATGGCTCTACTAAAAGTATACAATACATAGTCAATCAGATTATTAAATTTACAAACGCAAACGATCATTCATAAGTTGAGCTATATTATAATACAAAACAATTTAATTAAATTTAAGGCATAAACAATTCAACCAGTTGTGATATACAGAAATTGATAATACATATCATGCAAACTACTTCAAATTACAAACACAAACAATTTATCAGTAGAGCTACTACTAGAGCAATTTAAAGCATATACAATTCATCGGCCAAAACTATATAAATATATACAATACTTTCATTAAGCTATACAAATTTGTGCAATTAATATCAAGTAGATTAATTCAATTTATAATCATAAACAATTCATCAGTTGAGCTATACATATTACCATTCAATTTACAGTAGGTCTATATACAATTCATCAGTAGAGCTACACAGACTAGTAATCATTTTAAGAACATATACAATTCATCAGCCAAACTATACAAACATATGCAATCAAATTAGTTCAATTTACAAACTTATTTTCGTTAAGCTGTACAATTCATATGAAGTAGATTAATTCAATTTATAAGCTTAAACAATTCATCAGTTGACCTATACAGTATACTATTCAATTTACAGTACATACAATTCATCAGTTATGCTAAACAAAAAATACAATGCATAGTAAACAGATTAAGTCAATATAAAAACATATTTTAGTTGAGCTATATAAAATTGTACATGTCATTTAAGTAGAATAATTCAATTCACAAGCATAAACAATTCATCAATTGTGTAGAAGGTATGAGTATGTAGAAATTTGGTTAATTCTTTTCTGAACCTTTTCTCGTTGTTCTTCAAATCTTTAAGATAATTAGGCAGTGCATTGAAGACTGTTATACATGAATAGCGAACTCCTTTTTTAAAACAGCGTAGACTAACAGAGGGTAGATGAAGATCTGATTTATGTCTTGTATTAAAATGATGAATGTCTTGATTAGTACTGAATTTATCTTGGTTCTTAATATACAGCATCATTAGGGAAAGAATGTATTCACAAGGTAAAGTCAAGATTTCTAAGTTTCGGAAAATATTTTTACATGAGGTCCTTTTATGCACACCGGCCATTATTCTTATAGCTTTCTTTTGTAAAACAAAAACGTGTTTAGCTTCAGACGAGTTACCAATTGTTGCCAATTGTAGATAAATATTCCCGCATTATGGAATTCAATTTTTCATCCCACTCAACTGATTGTAAAACAACACTGGGTTTAGCTGGAAACCGCTGATATTGTCAATTTTTGTGATATTAAATTAATGCTTAAACCTACATAATCATTTTGTTTCAGACTTTTTAAACTGACACAATAATGGTGCCACCTATTGAGAGCTAGGGAAACTGTTTCAAAGTTTGTCAATTTTTTTATATCTTTGGTTCTGACCCTAGATCATAGGTTCTGACTTATCTCTTGGTAGGAAAGTTCGCTTACACGATCATAAAATCGTAGTTCGGATACCTTTGAACGTCAGTGTACTAATAGAAGGTGTAGGCTATCTAGTTTGGCGTCATATCCGTCGCACCTATTTCTACCATTTTTCCTTGGATTACTCCCTCCTATCTTTATATCCTCTCAGTATCTATTCTACAAATGATAGTTAGCATTCCCCAAGCGCCTGCATTGAGGACAGATACTGCAAGCGAATATTTCTATCAAAGTTTGCTAACATGGAATGGAGACTAAGTATTGCTTTGTGGATTGTGAGTGCCAGGATTGTAGGCGATTGATGACAGGGGCGTATTTTGCGGGCTACCGGGGCTACCGGCGGTAGCCCAAGGAAATTACAAAAGAAAAAGTTTATAATATAACATAATATAATAATTTTGTATTATTAGTTTTACCATAGTAATTAAAATTAAAGTAATTGTTAGATATATTTTGTGTAATAATAGGGTCAGCGGTAGCCCAAACCCTTTAACCAGTATACGCCACTGATTGATGATCACTGTATATATTATTATATTATTGTGTTTTGTAAATTTTTCCTACCCCGGACATTTGACTACGAGCCGCCACTGATGAGCACAGTTTCCTTAATGTAACTTCGTTTGTATGTCCGCCATTATGGATAGACGAGCAGCACTGACAATATCACTAAACAAAAATCACCATGCTTTGCTCAGTGCTTGAAAATCCTGCAGAGATTCGTATATTTAAGGGATAACAAATTCTAAACTAACCTAATATGTTACAGATTCGTATATACACGGCATAACAAAAGCCTAAACTAACCTAACCTGTCACAAATTCGTGTATGCAAGCAACGAGTTAGAAAGCGATCTCTCGTTGAGAGAACTCGTTGTATACAAGACATAGCATGAGTGTACACGAGCGTGAAACTTTCGTAATGTCACCAAAGCTATGTTGGTATGACTGCGGAAAAAAAAAAGCTGTAAGACAGTTGAAGGTGCATAAGTGGTGTACGAAGGGAAGAAACTCAGCGCTATACTTGTTTTTTTTTTTTTTAAAGATGGGACATGACAGGAGCGCTGCGATCGGAAAAACAACTGAATGTCACATAGCGTGGTAGGCCTGTTGCTATGGTAACAATGGTTGAGTTGCCAAACTTACAGTTGCTATGTGGCGAGTGCATAATAGCTCTCTTGGCGAAATTTATTATGCACACAATGTTAGCATTGACATGTTTCGTCTTTGATTCTCTGCCGATTTTTGTATTGTTTTCTTACCTTCGCGTCAATTGTCAATGAATGTTTTAACGTCAGCCATCTTAACTACAATTGCTAGCCTAGCTTCCATCAGCTGGCAGTGTGGTAGTCCATATTGGCAACATGGCACTGTAGTTCCAAGCTCGGCCGCTTAACTGTCATGTCCCATCTTTCAAAAAAACAAGTATAGTTTAGCTATTATTGCATTTTATTTCAAAGAATGTAAGCTAAGCAACGAAGCCAAGTACAAGCCCTAATTCTCACCACGTTAGCTACCAACACATATTACCAACGTCTATACAGATCGTTGCTACAGATGGAATATCAGTCGATGTAAGCAACGAGTTAGAAAGAGAAGACTATAGAGTGGCCATGTTGTCCTGTACAGCGCTCTTTGCGGTGCCACCGCGAAACACGGCAGATCTGAGCACCGCCGTCTGGATTGTCAATCCAGACGGCGGTGGATCTGAGCTATGTTGTATAACGAAGGTAAGAACTACAAAAAAGCGAAGAAAAAACATGCCTGTTGTGTGTGCTCCATATAACTGCAATGTAAAAGGAAAAAGACAACTGATATATCATATTTCATGTAAATTTTATGAAGTTAAGTTCATAGTTTTGTTAATTAGCAACATTTTTTTTCATGCATAAATGTGTAACAACGCCCGGCATAAACAAAATAAATGGTTCACTGGTAATGTACTTAAACTAAATACGGATAAAACCAATACAATTCCGTTTCAGACCCAGTGAAAAACAAATAGCAATACAATATTAAAACTGTATTTCGACACCGGCATCCTTTATTTCTGCTCCTTCTGTCCTTACTGCTTATACAAGAAGACGATGAGCTGTAGCTTATAAGTAGGCCTATTTCGAAGTCAAACGATTAATCAAATAAATGGTTCACTAGTAATAAAGTTAAACTAAATACGGATAAAACCGCTACAATTCCGTTTCAAACCTAGTAATAGCAATCAAATATTAAAATTGTATTTCGACACTCGCATCCAAAATAACGCAAAACTCTGGGGTAGGTCGTATTGTTGTTAGTATTTTGACTGGAAGGACATGAAAGAACATAATTAAGCATCCACGTGCAATAATGGGGTAAGTATGAATATATTTCGTAACTGCTTACCCCATTATTGTACGTGGGTGCTCAATTATACACTAATAATTATCTGTGGTGCCACAGCCCTTGAAAGGCTCAGACAGACCAGCCGGCTGTTGGCCTCACGTTCACATTTCGATAATTATACTTTACTGTAACAAAAAAACTGAAAGCGTGTTTTGTCATGTTTCACCCATGTTACAAGCTTGGAGGTAAAGGTTGTTTACTACAGATAGGGCCTACTTTCATTCTATATCTTATGGTATAGTAAATAGTTTTGCAACGTGTAGAGACTGGGAAAACAATTTAATAAAATCATACGAATCATACTCGTTCATTTTATAGGCAATCTTGCAGGTCGCATTTAAAAGAACCTAGGAATATTAACATTTTCTTCAGTATATTTGCTAGGACTTATTGTCATACTACATGACAATTTTGCTTAGGTTATTCTTTTAAGCATTCCTTCTAGGAATAGCTCAAGTGTTTTAAATTTAGCGTACATAAGTTTAGATTAAGTTCCTAGCACGTATTTGGCGAAATACTAAGTTTTTCCACTTCAGTTTAACTGATTTATGCTAACGAAATTAAGACAGCTGACGATTCTAATGTCAGTTATCACCACGCCCACTTTGTTTTGGGCGCATAAGTTCATTACCGACGGTCGTTCAATTTTCTTCAAACATGGCGGCGCAATGACCACTCTATATCTTTCTCTTTCTAACTCGTTGGATGTAAGGTTCGAGAGGTAGTGATGGTTGGTTGCACTGCCATCGTGATCTAGACCAGGCCGTAATGCAGGTTGAGTGACGTCACTCGATGAGTCGGGCTTTTCTATTTGAGTATACGGAGCTGAGTGAAATATATTACTTTAATGCGTGTCGGCGCTCAATTTTATTTAGTGTAATGTGTGTATAAGACCCCTTCACAGTTCTTATCGCATAATATGTTGCAGAAATAATTATAAAGCTGTGTTATTTTAATATGAACGGAGTTTTACATGGTAACATAACCTGGTTGCATCAACATTTTAAGTTTGGAATGGAAGCTATTTTGAGATTTAATAAAGAAGAATTATTTTTATTGTGATTTTAATTTAGCACATTTACCTTCCTTACTTATAGGTACAAAATTTACCACAGTCCCTCCTATGAAATTAGTGTATGTACAGTTGTGTGTTAATCTGGTAGGTTAGATAAATACAATTCATTACAACCCAGTATAGTAGGGAACAAATAAATAATACAATTAAATTTTTATTCAATGTAATATGTGCATAAGTTCCATTTATGTGTTGCATAATGTGGCAGGAATAATAAATAAAACTGTGTTATTTTTATGTGAAGAGAATTTACCATGTTAACATAACCTATCTGCGTCAACATTTTAGGCTTAAGTTGAGAACGAAAACGGTTTTGAGATTTAACAAAGAAGAATATATTTTTTAGGATAAACTTCAGAACACGGTTACCGTCCTTACTTATAGGCAGAAAATTCACCACAGTCCCTCCTATGAAATGTACATACGTTATATTATTTAGTAGTGCTGAGGTATAGTTTCGGTAATTTCTGAACTGAAAACAGTTGAATTTATTTTTTGTGGAGATGCATTTGATCCTATAAGCAAGGCATATTAAAATCCTGAACGAACCGAACTAATTTGTATATGCAAGATGTATGAATACGAAGGGAACTACCTCAGCGCTAGTTTAGCCCTAGTAACATATTACACTAATCAGACTTCAGACTGGAGTACCGTATGAAACGAATAAATACAATTGAAGTGTAGACAAATTGCATTTATGAGTTATACGTAGCGTTAAGCTTAATTATAATGCATAATTGCGAATATGGAAATAAGGCAAGTACTGATAGAATAAACATAACCTATAACTTCAACACATTAAAATATGCGTGCGATGCAACTGAAAATTGTTGAAACGTGCATAAATGAATGTGCAAGAATTTCGTAATGAAGCATGAGTGCTTTATTTCAACTAATTACAATTCTAGATACTGTAACAGTAATGGAAACTATAGGGTATAATTTTTTGTAATATACTATATGTATCTCGTTTTTAGTCCAAATTGTGTATATTATCAAACGTCGTATTATTTACTCGTATAATGTAGGTTATTCACAAATAAAAAGGGAGCAATAATTTAAATTTAATAAGACAAATACGGTAAACTAACAATAATGGATTAGACAAGAGTAACATTGGTAACGCTGCACTTAGGCCTAATCACAACTTACTTTACATGCCAGTCAATGTTTCACTTTCACGTATATATTATTACACATATTTAGCCTACTGTTTATAAGACCAAAATTTCACTTAACCACATAAGGGCGCAATATTTAATCGAAATAAAGGCAGGTATTACACATACGAACTTTGCCTGCAACAACGTAATTTTCACACCAAAAATAATATTATACCTTAAATTGCAAGTAAATTGTGTCTCAAGCGTCTCACAATCACTGTTTAAAATTTTACTGACGCAATTACACTGCATTTCAGAGAAATATATGTTATTCTTCATGCACTGCAACTAATTCATATGGTTGAAAGACCGCCTTTCGCGATCAGCTGTTAAGCGAGTCACGTGGTCTGCCTTACGGCCTGTATTAGATCACGATGGCAGTGGTTGGTTGTGTCGATTTTCAATCGATTGTCCGTTGAGCAGTGTTGCCATCTGGAAGGAAATTCCGTCAAAAGTGACGGAATTTCAATGTAGCGGACGGGTAAACAATGGCTTTGACGGGTGACGGATTTTCTGGCGGAAATTACGATTTACATTGTATTTGACCTTTTTAGCTGCTGTCATTTTTAATTGTTTAATTTTTGGGGGATCTCAGACACACATAGCACTGCAGAACTAAAGGCAGGTGATGTGGATGAATTATTATTATTATTATTATTATTATTATTATTATTATTATTATTATTATTATCAAGACTGGTAAGGAAGTTGCGTTAATAATTGGTTTTATTTGTGTATAGATATACTGAGTATCAGCCGCGGCCCGCAAGGTGAAGTGACTGAAGTGGCTCTTCACCTACATTTTAAAATTATAATCACAATAATTATGCATTTTCATTTTATCATAGTTATAACCTGCTCACAAATCTCCTATCGCTATCTGAAAGACGAAAGCCTCGTGAAGTGCCTGGGTGTATCGCTGCACACTTTCCCTTTCGCGTCGCTTGCTGACACTCACCCCCTAAATAATGTAAGAGTAGGTACTGGTTTTCAAGAAGAAACGCTTCTTTTTCCACATTTCTAGTACACAGGCCTGTTGTAGGTTGCCATGGTAACGAGCATTGACCCTCCAAGGATAGAAGAGCCGTTCCTTTGCCTATTCAAGGAATAAAGAAACAGGTTTCTAAACACCCCTCGCTTGTCCAACCCGCCGAACCCCGACAAGGCGACAAGTGCAAACCCATTGTCAGTTTTATCCATTTCTTGGTGAGAGAAACAAGTTAATTTTGTTATTTGTGTATTATTTAGTGAGTTCATAAGTGATTTTGCGAATGAATCCAGAAAACGATGTAGTGTGTAATTTATTAGAGACACCGTTTTCTCGTTGGCGCGAGGAAGATAAGAGAGACTTATTAGTGTTTAATCGCCCAACTCCGCGTTTATCAGTGTCTGTTAGAAAACAAAAAAAGTCCGGAAATTCTTATCAATTGCATTTTAAAAGTACCTGGTATGGGGAGTATACCTGGTTATGTGGCAGTGTTTTTCTACAAAAACTTTTCTGCTGGGCATGCCTTTTATTAGGAGTGAAAAGGAACGTTTGGAATAACGCGGGGTTTGGCGATTTTGCGAACTCAACTCGTGCATTTCACAAACATGGGGATTCGAGTGAGCATTTGAAGTGCGTATTGCAATTGAAACAAGTCGAAAGAAATTTGAACTCAATTCGCGATGCGTTACAGGAGTCGTCCTTATTGTGTATTAAAATATTTAATGAGAACGTTCGGTTAAACAGGAACTTTATGAAAGTTGTGGTTCAAGCCGTTATATATTTAGCGAAACAAGAGTTGCCATTTCGAGGACATGATGAACAAGTTTCGTCACATAACCGCGGTAATTTAAAAGAACTGCTCCAAACTTTGCTCTCCGTAAGTTCCGACGAAGTTAGAAATCAATACAATAAAATTAAATGTGTATTCAGCGGCGAGTCTAAGACAATACAGAACGAACTAATTGAATGTATTTCAGACTACGTATGTAACCAAATCAAGAAAGAAGTAAATGAAACTGTTTTTTTTTTTTTCATTGCAAATTGACGATGCGACGGACGTTGGACAAAACTGTCAATGCTCTATAATAGTGATTCGTGACTTCACATGGTAAACTGGTGGAGCGTTTCTTAGGTTTTTATGACGTAAGTTCTGATCGGACTGCACAAGCCCTGTTTGAACTAATAGACAGCATCTTAGGGCCTTTGAATTATCGTAATAAATTGATAGGACAATGTTACGATGGCTCTAGTGTAATGTCAGGCCACATAAATGGCCTACAGAAAAAAGTCAAAGATGAAGTTCCTCAAGCTATTTTCATTCATTGTCTAGCGCATCGTTTGAATTTAGTTCTGCAACAGAGTTGCAACAGTATTTCAAGTTGCCGAATTTTCTTTGCAAACCTAAGCGGAATTCCCACTTTCTTTCATCATTCAGGTAAACGTAACTACATTCTAAATTCGATAGTTGGAAGGCGAATTCCAACAGCTGTGGAAACGAGGTGGACATCGAACTCCAAAATACTCAAAACAGTAGTAGAGAATTGGGACGGTTTAAAAGAGGTTTTCGAAAAAAATAAAAATAAATCCTGGAACTGATAGTACTTCCATCCGTCAATGCGGAGGGTTCTTGAATGACATGAATGACTTTGAATTCAGTTTTTTGGCTCTGGTTTTTTATGACATATTCAGTCTAACTGATGTTTTGTATTATGTTCTGCAAAAGAAATGTTTAGATATAAGTTACTGTGCAGCTAAAATTCGAAGTACTTACGATTTGATTAATAGTAAAAGAAATGAAGAATACTGCAACAAAATATTTCGTAATGCAAAAGTGAGAAGTAACTGCAACCATAAAAGACAGCATGCCCAATTATCCGATGAAGACATTTTCTTCAAAAACAAGTCATTGCTTTACGAGATAGTAGACAATATTCTGTCACAAATTAATACTAGATTTCATGACTTGAACAAAGTATCATTTCTAAGTTTGGTAGATACAACAAAATTTAAAGACTATTCTAAAGAATTTCCATCAGGTGCTTTGCAGAACTTGATCGAGTGCTACCCATTCATATTTAAAAAAAATCAACGTTTACAAAATGAACTTGAACTTCTTTATGGTGATAGCAATTACAGTGGCGTAAACGCTTTGAAAGCATTGGAGATGTTACGTCAGAGTGATGTTCATCAAGACGTATTCCAGGAAGTGTATAAGTTGTTTTCACTTGTAGTGTCTTTGCCATCCACCAGTGTGTCCGTAGAAAGAAGTTTTTCGTGTCTAAAGAGAATAAAAACTTATTTGCGGAATACAATTTCCCAGCAGCGTTTGTCCTCCTTGGCCAACATTTCTATTCATAGAGAACTTCTTTCGGAACTTGAAGGACAACCCAGCTTTTTAGATGACATCATTGACAAATTCGCGGCCCTGAAGAACAGGAGAATAGACCTACTCTACAAGAGATAAGGTAAGATTGAAAAAATATTGTTTCTTGTCACATACAGTTGTCAGCACTTCACTTGTCTTCTGAATCACGGGCCGCCCCTGCTGAGTATATATGTCTTTTTTTCTAATTTTGACGAATTCTGACGAATTTCCAGGTATTAGACTGACGGGGATACAATTTATGTGTTGGCAACACTGCCGTTGAGATATCGATAATGTTGTCGAGTGCTCGAGTCGATATTACATTGAAGCTTTTTTTTTTTAAGTTGAGTAATTGAGTATGTTTTCCGTGTACTCTTCAGCCCTCCGTACAAAGTTCTTATTTCCTCGTGACGTAATGTTTATCACATTTTCCTTGTTCCCTGTTTATATATGATTTTTTTTATCTTTGTGCCAGGCGCCAGCCCTACATTGAGTTTTGTATTAGACTATAACCTATTATGAGTCGGACTTGATTCTGTGAGAAAATGTCGCGAAAGATACCACACCATGACGAATATGTTTTAAATCTTGACCCCGAAATAAATCTGAAGCTTACAGCAGTACTAGATGACAACGATTCTTGGATGCTAGTAGCTGGAGCATTTAATAATAGAAATGGTTTATTTAGGTAAGTTTTCAAAGAAATTATTGTTGAGAAGGAAAACATACACGATGAGCTGAACAAAATGTGCAAATAACGCATGCTATCTCGTACGTCTTACCCATTCTGGATTGCACACAAAAGACGGAACAGCTATACCGATAGTGATTCACGGTAATGTGTACTATACCAAACCATTTTACAATAAATTTTGTCTACGGCAAAGTATTAATTTTTATTTCATTTGTATTGTATTTTTGGTCCAGGGAGAATAGTCTGTTATTCACTGATGAAGAAAGGCACATACAGTTGAGCCAACGAGCCCACCCAATAATTCGTGTTGTTGTGTTTTTATTATTATCATTATTATTAATGAGGGTGTTTGGACAATTTTGAGGGTTCAATGTTTTCCAAAAATTGGCGCTGTTCGGTGCATAACAGCCTATTAGTAGTAGGCCCACTACCGTGGATTAGAGCATACAGCCCAAAAGACGTAGGTACGTAGTTTGTAAATATAGCTGCCATTCAGAGAGTTTTATGAGAAAATATTTTTGTGACAATTCTCCCCACTGTCTGTGATAAGATAGGTAGGATTTGTTGATAATTGTTACGTACTGCCCACTTTGCTGCCCTTTAATATTCAATTTTATGTACTTACAATTCAGTGTACGGGATCATCCCAGTGTACTTTCATTGACACGTTCCTTCAGGTTTCCAGGACGAGGTCTCAGATTTTAGGAAATACATGTTTTTCAGTCACATATAAACTGCACAATTCATGATGATATTTTCTTCTTGTGTCTCCATTTCCAACGTCCACTTGTTATGGTGCCTACTCGCTCAAAATTCTTTCCGATAAAACAATTGAAGATTTGAATGATTCGATTACTGTTCTGTGAACTATCGTAACTCTGGTAGCTGAACGGTAAGTGCAGTTTACCCTATTTCAAATTAAAGACCATTAATGTTTTACAATACATTATTATATATCATATGCATATTTCCTAGATATAGGCCTATTGAATTGTAGATACTAACTTAGTACGGATTATGAACAAATTCCGTCCTATAGCCCAGGAGAAATCTCTATGTACACAAACAGACGTCATGCTCAGAACAACTTTTTCGGGATCAGGAATGCTGATTGCTGAAAACGTGTAACGTGAAAACTCGAAATTAACTTGTAAAACTGCAGCCCGTCATGACGGTATTGTTTTGCTTGTTTTCTTAAAAAAATGGTCTTACTAAATGGTTTTTCAGAACGAAAATTACTGAAAAATGGCGAAAAACACAGTAAGTTATTTTGTACACTTTCCTAGAAATTTAAATTTCTAGGAAAGTGTACAAAATAACTTACTTTTCACAAAGGTACTACAGTTATCCTTACATTTATGTTTACCTATCTATCAAAAAGCATATATGCAAGGCACACTAAAAGCGTGAACAAACCAAACCTAACCTGTCACTGATTCTCGAGCTTACAAAAACTCGCTTTCCATATACTGTATGTACCAAAAACCGGACTTGAAAGGCATACCGAAAGCCTGAATAAACCAGACCTAACCTGGCACTGATCATCGACCATTTATCAGTAAGCTGTGTCTTGACAAAACAAGATCGCAGTTCTTCAGTATACAACAATGGCCCCTTTGAAAGCCCCAAATTCGTCCACTTTTTAATAATTACAGATTCACAAACCGTATGTTAAAATCAGTGTTCATTGACCAAATGAACATTGAAAAATAGATTGAGAAGAAGCAGAACCATCCAAACTTAATGAAAATTATGTGTTGAGGTGAAAAATTCAATCTAGGACCTATCGTAATGTGCCCCTTGTTCACATGTGCCCCCTATTTCCCACCTCGTATAAGGAGAAAGTAAAAATAAACATTATAGACATACAGGGAATTATGAGACATAAAATTATTTAGACTTTTTACTTTTTTTTCCCTCCTTTTACAGAGGAGGGGCTCAAAGGCTTGCACCTCAGTCTGAATCTTATTGTGCTTACCACTCCTGTTTTGTGAATGATATATGTCACTGAACTGTTGCGCTCTTGTTCGTATACGCACACTGCACAGTGAAGTTAACTCATGCAATGTTAATGATAATGGTACCATGCAAATAGATGATGGTGAAATGGGTCCGAGGTCCAACACCGAAAGTTATCCAGCAATTCTGCTTCAATTGGTTGAAGGAAAACCTCGGGAAAAATCCTAACCTGGTAACTTATTTCAATCAGAATTTGAACTCAAGTCTACTCATTTCACGTTCAGATATGCTGTTATTCCACATTGGTGAACTTCTTATTCCTTACTTTTGTTTAAATATGTTCTTTCAGTTATCACACATTTAGGAATATACTTTTCAGTGATGACAGCATTTCTTCATTGTTCATTTATTCTTACACTGTCACTTACACTTACTTACTTTGATGATCTAACCAGTTGATATTTTGATACATTAAAGGAAATGTAGAAAACCGTAATGGGCCTTCATTTTGGAAACAGGTGTCTGTCACGAGTTCCATCTTCTTTCTTCTTGGAGTCTTTTCCAGACTGTTCTCTAAAAGACAAAAACTGAAACTAAAATGAGTTGTCACAGATTCTTTAAAGCTGTGGTACCTTCAATGCATGTCATATCCAACAGCGTTTTCTTATGATTGACATAGCCTATTGTCAGACTCTATACACTCTAACAGGGAAGTATGTGCTCTGGACGTGTGTTTTGGAAGATGACGTCCTGGCCGATGTTTACTAGATAATCACCTGGATTTCATATTAATTTGGACTCCAAGGGGGGTCAACTTTTGTATCCTTGTGTCATAGATGTCGGCCGTCTGGATTCGGAACTAGTATGTGACAGCTATCTGCACCTCTCTGTTGATCCCACGGTATGACAGATGTCTCTATTCCGGTGGGGAATGTGTTGAAAAATAGTCAACAATTGCTGTATCTGTTCCAGTAAATCTTTCCATAGAATTATATTTTCTTCTTGCAAAACGGCGTCCACACCTGTAAAGTAACGGTTAACACATCTGGCCACGAAACCAAGCGGCCCGGGTTCGATTCCCAGTCGGGGCAAGTTACCTGGTTGATGTTTTTTCCGGGGTTTTCCCTCAACCCAATACAAGCAAATGCTGGGTAACTTTCGGTGCTGGACCCCGGACTCATTTCACCGGAATTATCACCTTCATCTCATTCAGATGCTAAATAACCTAAAATGTTGATAAAGCATCGTAAAATAACCTACTAAAAATGTAAACGGCCCCAGGGAAACTTACTTTCTGAACAGTCTTCGTAATTGTGCTCGAGTGGCCAAAATGTATATTTAAGCACTTGTTTTGACATTGCGAGAGCTCTTAGGGTGAGAAATTGGAGGATGGTAGCTTTGGATCGCGATGGCTGGAGACGAGTCTTTGAGGAAGCCAAGACTCAGCAATGAGTTGTGGAGCTGATGATGATGATGATGATGATGATGATGATTTGATATTACTAACATGGTGAAAGAAAAAAGATAACATTTTTATCTACCCCCCATGAGAATGTTTGCTTGTAAGAGTTGTCAAACAACTCTTTAGTTATTGTTCTCAAAACGAAATGTCAAATCAAGAATGTGATGGCGCTTGAGGTGATTCATTGCTTCACTGTTGTGCAGTAAGTTGAGAATTTGAATGTAAGTTGAGTCATTGCTGATATCAGTAACTGTAAAAAGTGATTTCTTTCTTGATGGTAGGGATTCCCAGGTCATGGTGTAAATTATTATTGGACAAGAACCATTGTGCATTTGCTATACAGCGAAGAGATTTAGTTTCGAAACTTCTTAAAATATCTATGTTGGAATTTTGTAGTGTAGGCTTTCACGGTCAGAGTCTATAGATCTAGATTCATTTTCCGGGCTGAGAGGCCGTGGTCTGTTGGTTGGTTTTCTACTGCAACTGCGGCAGATATCTTCAGTGGAGTGGTATCCGAGGTCGCAAAGCTCTTCTCGGCGTACCTGAGGCAACTGATCCTGTGGCTGGTTGTGTGGGCATATTTATAATGCAACTAGCAGGCCGAGGCCTGTTGTCGCTGCGGTCTGCGCCGCTTTGTTCTCTGCTCCTGTTCTGGGTTCCGTCCTTTTGTTGTAATGGGTTATCAGCAGTGTACTGAAATGACATGAAGTGGAAACGACCTTCCTGCCGACTAAGCAAATCCGAAGCATGCTGAGGTCATCCGAGGACAAACGAGATAAGCTGCTGTCCGCCGGAGTTTACAGGATTCTGTGTTCGTGTGGGAAGGTCTACATCGGTACTACACAACAGCGGAGCATCAGGACGAGACTGACAACACAATAGGAATTGCCGCCTAGGACGGATCGACAAATCGGCAGTGGCAGCACATGCCTATCAATAGGGCGATCACGACATACGATTCAAGGACACAGACATCTTGAGCACGACAATGCACTTCTTCCCCCGTCTACATAGAGAAGCGATCGAAATCTATAAACATGACAACAACTTTAATTGCAAGGAAGAAGGCGTAAAGCTAAACAAGTGTTGGTACCCGGTCCTAAACATAACAGATAAGAAGCCACTACAACAAAAGGACGGAACCCAGAACAGGAGCAGAGAACAAAGTGGCGCGGACCACAGCGACAACAGGCCTTGGCCCGCTAGTTGCATTATAAATACGCCCGCACAACCAGCCACAGGATCAGTTGCCTCAGGTACGCTGAGAAGAGCTTTGCGACCTCAGATACCACTCCACTGAAGATGTCTGCCGCAGTTGCAGACGAAACGTCTGGTAGAAAACCAACCAACAGACCACGGCCTCTCAGCCCGGAAAATGAATCTAGATCTATGTTGGAATTGCTGGCAGAACCCAACAATTTTATTTCGTACGTCCATACTGGTCTAATTACTGTTTTTTAGATAATTTTGTTGTACAGGGATAATTGAGAGCTCTTATTTAACAGTAAAGATAGTCGATTAAATTTGAGTTTAACTTCCATTCTCTTTGTTTTGATGTGATGTTTTCAGGTTAGGCAATCACCTAAATGCATACCAAGATATTTTACAGTTGTGGCTTTAGGAAGTTCTATGTTGTCCCATTGGACTTTGGAACATTTCTTCTTGTACAAAGTGTACGTGATATGTGCTTTGATCTAGTGCAGTTAATCATAACACACTACCGGTGTAGCCATTGCTCTATTAGATCTAAATGATCCTAAAGATGCTGTGAAGCTAGATAAGGATTTTGTGTAAGACAAGAATAGCTGTATCATCTGCAAAGGTTGCAATTGATATGTTATTGGTTGTTAGTAGATCAAAATTTGCATAAAGTACATAGAAATTGGGACCCAGGACGCTACCTTGAACTCCAGATTTGATATGATGAAAAGAAGAAAGGTCATCTTTGAGCTTTACTTGACACTTAAATAGGATTTGAGCAACAGATGATATGGGTGGAGTAATAATAATAAAAGGCCAGTATGGCAAACTTTTTGTCAAATGCTTGTTGTAAAGGTATCCCTGTCACATGCCATGAAGGAACTTGGGGGGGGGCATGGTGGTAGGGCCCCATGCTTTCCATGACCTCGGCATTAGAATGAGGTGGTGTGGTCGGCACCACTCTCTGACTGCCTTTTAACCCCGGGAAAGACCTGGTACTCAATTTTTTATAGAAGGCTGAGTGAACCTTGGGGCCCTTTCTGAAAGTTTGGCAACGAGAAAAATCCCGTCACCACTTGGGATCGAATCCTGGACCTTCCAGTCTGTAGCCAGCTGCTCTACGAACTGAACTACCCGGCCGCCAAATGCTTGTTATATACCAAGAAATACAGCAGAGCAGTAGCAGTGTGTGTAATTTTATTTACTATGTGATGTGCTTGTTCTGTTGTTGAGTGATGTTTATGGAATGCAAATTGAAAATGTGGTACTATTTCAGACGAGTGGTTTCAGGCATTGCAATAGAAGCTTTCCAAATACTTTTGATAGGACAGGTAAACTTATCAGGCAATAAGAGGCTGCATCATTAGGTCATTTTGCGGACTAAAGTATTGTAATTATTTAAGAAATTTTTCATTGACTCAGAAACAAAAGCATTGTGTGAAGATTCTTATCATCAATGGAGCAAATTGAAAAGTAAAGGTTTGGGAGTTGTTTTCTATTCTCACTGGAAGAGAGGCAATTCGTGGATCTCAACCAAAAAGGGACTTTCGAGCAGTCAGTGGACGCAAGCCATTAAGATGAACTGTAATACAGTACCTGTACGAACTCTCCCTGGTAGAACTCTTGACTCAACCCATTGCAGAAGATGCGACAAGCAAGAAACGCTTCCTCAAGTCTTGGGTTTCTGCCATCGTGGAGAATTGCTCCGAATCAACAGACATAATACGGTTCGTTCTCTCATCGCAGCTTCAATCCATCAGAATGCTTCATATGAGGTTTATGAGGAGGTTGGTTGCGTCTCTTCTGATGGCTCTACTAGACGTGCTGATATCATCATAAATGATCGACAGAAGGATAAGGGTGTCATTCTTGATCCCACAATCTGTTTTGAGATGCATGAGCAACAGCCACAAGAGGTGTGTCTTGAAAAACAAGTCATATATGAGCCTTGTTGTCAGCATCTCGGAGCACAATACCACATCACACATTGGACAGTTTTTGGGCTCATGTTTGGTGCCCGTGGCACGATCCCATGAGAAACTTTAAATCAACTTAAACAATTTAAAATTTGTGATGCAGCGATTGATGCCATAGGATCTCATGTGTTAAAATCATCCTTCGCTATAATTAGTAATCATTTGTACCCAAGAAACTTTTATTGTAAATGATTTCCTATGTTTTCTTATCATTTATCTTAATGTTTTTTTTCTTTCAAATTGTCACATAATTGTTTTTAATAATTGTTCATTATGAATTGATTAGTAGACCGATCTATTGAACCCTTATTTAGGGCGGCTTTTGTTAATACATATATATATATATATATATATATACAAAGAATAATAGCATTAAAGATAGAAGTGATAAATGCATATCCTTTCTTAGGTTATTCTTGTAGTAATTTACCAGTGATGAGGTCATAACCTGGGCTTTTTTTAGGCTTGTCATGTCTCTTGATGGTCGTTTTTACTTCAGTAAAAGTGAATATTTTATTAAGCCGAATAGGTTTTATTTATTCTTTTCGAATGTTAATATTTTTCTCATTTGTTTTCTATATGTTGTCACTCATGTCCAAAATTAAATATGCTTTAAACATGGTCTTGGCTCTTACCTTCATTTCCATGTATCCCGTATTTCCTGTTTTGTCATTTTGTGTCCAGTCTTATTTAAATTTCACTGCAATTTGGATACTGATTGATGGTATTATTCTGTTATCACCTGACTGGCAATTAATTTTAATATTTTTATTTCAGTGGAAATGACTTGAAAACATTTCGAAGGAAACCTTCACCATCACAGGTTCTGCTCTATGAGATTGGAAGTAAATTGTGTACTGTAGAAGTTCTGTGTGAAGTATTGAGAGAATGCCAATTATATGAAGCTCTGGCGTTACTGAAAGAACCTGGTCAGTTTCAGTTTTTTGTTATAAGTTTATGTTGTAACACTGTTGATTGTTTCGTCATGTGAATTTATTTTGTTTCTTTATTAATTTTTAAAATACAATTATGCATAAGATCGAACAGGGTTAATGTGACACCACACATGTATAAAATATTTCCCCATATTCATACAGAATTGTAAACGGAGGTCAAATATAGCCCATACTTTCATCTGCATTGCTGAAAATTCATTTAGACCGAAAAAGTAAATAAGTAATGCAATAAATTTTGTAGCTACATTATCGAAAGATTACATTTTAGATACAATTTCAAGTTTGTCGCGGATTCTGTAGACACTGAAAAAGAGTTACAAAAATGAATACCTTGTGGTAGTACTTAGTAAAATAATATGAATTGAATGTGGAAAATTAAATGTGCTACTGTCTAGTGGTGTACAGAAGGCTGAGCTAGAATGTCCCCTCCACCTTCGCCACCCACTTGCCTGTCTTACCCCCACCAAGCAACCAGCTCGATCTTCATTATGTCACTAGACAGTACTACCTATGTATATATGCATTTCTAGGCATTTACCCCTATTTTTATCTTGGAAATGTAACGAGCACTTAGGACAAATGTGATCCATAGACTATCACTTATTATTGCCTTTAATTTAATACTTATAGGTATATACAGTGAGTCCCAGCAAACATTCCTGGTCTTTCTGTCAGCCAACCAGCAGTAGGTTCCCCACTACTGTCACTGCTTGCACTTGTAAACTCATGGCGCTTCACTGGCTTGAAACTTACATATTATGTCATATTTTCTGTACTCACCCTCCACACAGTAGCTGCTGGAGATACATAGTTTACAGAACATGTTTCATTAAACCTATTCACTCAGTTTAGTATTGTTTTTCTACGTGGAACTAGGTGGCCAGGAAATTTACATCTAAAGTTTTTCCTTGTTTTGTATGTACATTTTCAAAATGTATACATGTTCGCACTCTGAATATGCAACTACTGCAAAATACAATAAAATGTAATAAACTACACTTATTTTTAACTCACTGCATGCCCTACTGAATTTTGCCAAAGACAGACACAGGTAATTTCAGAGGACAAGGATTCAGCAATGATGCAACTTTCATGTGGTGGTCTCTATCTCTTTTTCGCCTCATTCCCTGTCTTTTGGCATATACCTACATAAAAAGAGATGATGCCTAAAGAATAAGATGAACACGAGTCAGGAGTGATGAAATAAACTAAGCATTAGGAGATTCCTCAGCCATGCAGATAAAGGGGATACAAACTTGTAAGAATAGTGGCATCTTTAGTGGTTAGTCACAAAACAAGTATGTCCAGTTTTGAAAACTTACATACGGAAAAAAGAAATATTATGGTAGAACAAGAGAAAACTTTAGATGTATATTTTCTGGCTGCCCAGTTCTGTATAGAAAAACAATATTAAATTTAGTGAAATATTCACTTGGTCTCACTGTATTATGGTAAATTATTTCCTACTTTGAAATTTTCATTGAACTATTTTTACAATTGCATTTCTTTCTTTTATAGTGAGAAGTTAAATTATCAAAAGACAATGACCTTAGCCATTGATTACTGTAAGCATGACAGCAAACAAACCCTCTTTCCTTCACTAACAATATTCTTTGCACATTTCTCAATTCCACACCACATGCTTCTGCAGTCGTTTCTAGCGCGTTTTCAACATTGCAGCCAGCATCAAGATGGCCGGCAGCTTTCTGTTCGTCAACGTTTTTAAAATAATTATACACCTTAAATACTATTTTCCACGCCTGCATATGCAATACTTGTATTTTTACAGTCTCTTCTTCCGTTTATTTATCTTATACACACACAGTAAATGTTAGTTTTACTTATTCAATGTATTGAAACACTCACACGTGAACAAACGAACTCGGGAAGTACATGTTATAGACTGATTCTGATTGGTTCTACTATACAAGTTTGTGACGTCACATATCAGAAATGCTACGGCGTATGTAGCAGCTGACTGTCTTCTGAAATACTGTGTAGTCTAATTATGTCAGATGAAGAATATGATGCATGCAGTTTTGCATTGTGTAACTTTCTCCATTCTCCTGTAACTTCATCCCCCTTAGTCCCAAATATTTTCCTAAGAACCTTATTCTCAAACACACTTAATCTCTGTTCCTCTCTCAAAGTGAGAGTCCAAGTTTCATAACCATACAGAACAACCGGTAATATAACTGTTTTATAAATTCTAACTTTCAGGTTTTTTTTTTTTGACAGCAGACTAGATGACAAAAGCTTCTCAACCGAATAATAACAGGCATTTCCCATATTTATTCTGCGTTTAATTTCCTTCCGAGTGTCATTTATATTTGTTACTGTTAATCAATATCTTTTTCAGTAGTTAGTTTCCTTTGAGAAAAGTTTTTATGTGCAAATGGCTAGAAATAATTTAATTCTTGGGGAAAAATATGTAATAGGTTGGAATTGGTCATTAAAAAAGCACTTTCTTCAGAATCAGACAACAATACACCATTGGTTACACTTTCCCCAAATGGCCAGTAAAGTGTGACCTAAATACAGTGTTTTTTAAATACAGTAGAACTTGTTTATAGCGACCTCGTTTTGTGCGACACCTTGCTTATAACGTCAAATATTCTGTGGTTCCAACTAATTCCCCATAAGACATATGCTTTTCTACGTTGCTTAATACGACAAATGTATATGCTTCTACCTTGCATATAACGTCATTTTCAACCTCAGTTTGGAATACGATTTTCTAAGAAGCGAAGTATTTTAAGAAATGTTTTGCTGAAATCTGGTAACCTGGCATATTTTTTACTGTCCCCTTCTGTCATAGATCTCTGGAATGCAGGCAGATTCCCCACCACATTGTAACCCGCCCAAATTCATGTTGTATTAAAATTAAGGGTTCCTACGTGCGGTCAGTTTTGACAGGAAGTTTTCACTAAGTGCACGCATTTTAACGCAGTATGGCCACTAAAAGAAAAGTTTTAACGTTGGAAGAAAAGTTAAAGTGATTCATAAAATTGAGAATGGAATTAAAAAAGCTTACGTGTGTCGTGAGTTTGGCCCAATTAATTCCAAAGTCCAAACAATTTGGAAGTGCAAGGATAAAATTGTTGCTGCATTTGAAAAGAATGGATCGAAGCTAGGGGAGGCAGCAGTGAAATTGTAACTGAAATAATGAACATACTCGTAGAACATAAGTTAGAAAGTGTTTTGGGCAAGTAGGAGACAACAGAGTAAAACGACTGATTACTTGACTCCTAAGTAAGGATGTTTGGTAAGTAGGCCTACTGAACAAACTGTTTTAATACAGAACACTGTACTTATAATTGTACATGTATTTTATTATGTTCATGGTAGGCTTAAAAATGAATACATAAATCTAAAATAAGCGTAATTTTGTTATTTTTCATTTTCCACATCACTAGACTGATAATATGAATCTCGGTTACTACGACATGCGTTTATAACAACACAATTTTTAAGGTCCCTTGGATGTCGTTATATCGAAGTTCTACTGTAATAAATTTAAGAGTGCGATCCCAAAATTCGCTCAGTCCATTTGGCCATTTTTATGATTTATACATATAATTATATTATTATGTTTGAGACCTCTATCAATATATCTTTCAAAACAACGCCAATCCTTGTATAAAAGATTGTGTTATAGTGTGTCACTTGAAAACTAGCTCAGTCCGTAGATCAGTGGATAAAAAAACTAGCCCAGTCCTTTCATAAAAATGGACTGAACGCGTTTGGGATCACATTCTTCAATTATATCCTCTACATTTGTGAAACAAGAATTCTGATACTTTTACGTCTCTGTGCTTGTGTAGGAGCATTACAATAACTCAGTGAAGTTGAACTGTGCAATATTTTAGTTAAACTTACTAAGTTGACCTTGCTGATTTTGTGATGTTGAAAATAAGGGAAGCCAGATGGAGTAAAAATGAGACAGAATATTAACTTAAATTTCTTGGGACTAGTACAGAAACGAAATTCCACCAGTAATTTAGGAGGAATAGAGGTAAACAGACAGCAGGTCAAAAACTATTTTTTCGTTATCAGAAATGTTCTTCAGATTCACAATACTTTTTATATATTTCGTATATTATAATGATAATTCAAAATACTTTTTATATATTTCGTATATTATAATGATAATTAAAAAAAAAAAAATGAGGGAAAGGGTGTAGGCTATTTCAGGAAAGTAATCTTCGATATAAAACCAAGAAAATTACTGTATGAATCATAATGAAACGTGATTTGTTCATATGGTAAGATCTCTTACAGAGTATTTATCTTGTTTTGACAGAACGAGCAGTTATTACAAGACAACCAGGTGATGGTGATGAGATTGCATATTGTGCTGCTGGCTCCTGCTTGCAGCTTGAATGTGAAGCATTTGGGGTGCCACCTCCTACGTATGTTTGGTATAAGGAAAATGAAGAATTAGTAGATCAAAGAAGTAACGTTCTTCAGATTAAAGATTTTAGGTAAAGTATTAACCTTTGTTTCTATTTTACTAATCTTCATAGTTTAATGATAAGCTCATTCACTTTATTTGTATGAAATTTGTCCATAAAGTAAGTACTGTCTGTTATCTCCAGTGTATCTGATGATATCAGAACTGTTGTTGGTTACTCACGAGAAGGAATGTATCATTCATAACTGTGGCTGCTGATTATGATATACATCGCTCAAATAAACATTCCAGTAACCAGGTTATTTACTCATGCTGAAAACTAGTGATGGGCATCGAATTTCACTTCCCTAAATAGACGGTATAAGAAAAATACTGATTACTTTGGATTTACTATTTACAGAATATTACCTGTACTACACAATAATGCTCGGTAACTTTCGGTGCTGGACCCCGGACTCATTTCACCGGCATTATCACCTTCATTTCATTCAGACGCTAAATAACTTGAGATGTTGATACAGCGTCGTAAAATAACCCAATAAAATAAAAAATAAAACTACACAATAGAAACGAAAAAAGACACTTCCAATCAAAGTGAATATCCGGATTTCTACTTTCTCATGATGTCACTATCAAGTATCAATTATTAGTGATCACTAGGGAAAGGGATTTGGAGTATTATAAAGAATGGTGAAACGTAGTATAGATATTCGTAGATCAGTGACTGTCAAGCGAGCTGCGTCACAGAGCATGGACGAGTACAGTTCACTTCATACAAACTTACACGCAACGTGCTGTAAATGTATTTCAGAATAAACATATGGAATAGTTTAATGACATATAGTGGCCTACATACATAATTTGCATTTCACTTTGAACTACATGCGTTTTTCTTGGCAACGCACAAGACATCAATAAACAACATTACAAATATACATAATTAAATATCAATCTCTGCGTCCTCGCGTGTCAGGGGAAATATTGATGGCTGATAGTTGTCTCCTGTATGGAACTCGACTCTGAATATGTGTGTTTTTCTGTCAGGAGCGTGCTAAATTAAAAACTTTATTTACAATATCATGAAATATGATAATATGTACATAACGTACACTACAATATTTACAACATAGCCTAATAGAGTATCATTAAATGTTGATTCCTGCTGTGCCTTGTTATAATAAATTGTAAATATCATTTTCAAATTTTCTAAACATAACTTTGCTCTTTTGCAAGGAAGGAAATTTTTTTTAACATGGAAAAACTCCGCTCTACATCTGCAGAGACAATTGGAGAGTACTTGAAACAAAATACGTCAATTAAATTCACATGTTGAATGACGTCATTGGGACATGTGTTTGTTAGTGCATCTGAAATCCGACTGAGAATACTGAACCTATCATTTTTAATCAAAACTCTGTTCATTTTTTCACCAACACGTTTTCCTACTTTACCTTCTACTGCACTCAGTTTATTTACAATAGTACTCATAATATTTATTTGCTCAACTAGTTCTACTCCTGACTGTACTAATCGAATACTGGCATCCGGTAAATATAAAAAATTTGACTTAATATCCATGATTTCTTTTTTGATTATTCTATCATTTAGCAGTTCCTGGCATATTTGAATCGCAGCCGCGTCATCAAGATCGAATGACTGGACCACTTTCTTCACAGATTGGAGGTGATGTGCGTAATAATAATTATTGCAAGCTTCTAACCATGGCCCCCATCTCTTAAGAACTGGACATGGGGGAAGCGATAATTTAGGGAATTGTTTCCTGAATTTTGATACTCGATCTTAGCTTTTACAAATATAGTCTTTCAATTTTGTATTGTTAGTTGGTTTCACTTTCGGCATTGTACATGCACTTCACTACGCTGAACTGCAAACCTGTATGTTGAAGTTCTTATGCGACAACTGTCCCGTTCACCTGTTGTTGACGTGCAGAGATCTGCGAATATGTCATGAAGGGGAGGACTTGGCATAGAGGGTTGTAAACAAATGACTGTGTAGATGCCAATACTAGCTTTTACTACTCCAAATTCCGTTCCCTAGTGATCACGATTAAGTGATAATTTGTACCATAGAGAAGACTGCCAATCTTGTCTGTGCTTTTCATGTACTAAACAACCAAAACATTTCATGAAGTAGAACTGACGTTTGGGAGTTTAGTGACCCAATGTTACAACAGAAAAAATTGTTACCCTAGGATGTACTTTCCAACTTTTACTTTATTTTATAGCTCAATTTTTCATTTTTAAGTTAAGTTTATAAAAAAAAAACTTGAATATTTTATAAAAGCAGCTTGAAGTTATTTTCAGTGAATTTCTTTTAAATATAATAAAACCTGCTTTTGACAGTATATGCAAGCAGAAATTCAGCATTAAAATTATTTGCACTGTACATATGCTTTTTAAGTAAGATTCGTCCACATCTGTGGAGTAACGGTTAGTGCATCTGGCCGTGAAACCAGGTGTCCCGGGTTCGATCCCCGGTCGAGGCAAGTTACCTGGTTGAGGTTTTTTCCAGTGTTTTCCCTCAACCCAATATGAGCAAATGCTGGGTAACTTTCGGTGCTGGACCCCGGACTCATTTCACCAGCATTATCACCTTCATCTCATTCAGACGCTAAATAACCTAGAATGTTGATAAAGCATCGTAAAATAAACTACTAAAATAAAAAAATAAGTAAGATGCTACAGAGCCACTGGCGTAGCTCGGTCAGCTAAGGCGCTTGCCTGGCGATCCGAAGTTGCGTTCGGACGTGGGTCGATTCCCGCTTGGACTGATTGCCTGATTGGGTTTTTTCCGAGGTTTTCCCCAATCATAAGGCAAATGTCAGGTACTCTATGGCGAATCCTCGGCCTCATCTCGCCAAATATCATCTCACTATCACCAATTCCATCGACGCTAAATAACCTCGTAGTTGATACAGCGTCGTTAAATAACTAAGTAAAAAAAAAGATTCTACAGGTTAATAAGGATGTAATTATTGATTTATTTATTGTTATATCTTCTGGTTACCACTGTCGCCTTCTTTATAACCAATAGCAGTATAAATAAATGTATGTACATACACCATGTATTTACATTTCTTCTGATGGTAACAAGAGTGCTACGTAAGAAATATGTCACAAGCCAGTTTGAACCAGCTAACATTGGTATACGAATGAGACATTAAAAACGAATTTCATATGATCACATCATCTATTCTATAACAAATTTTAAATTACTCGGAAATCTATGACAGTGTGTGTGTCCGTGCTTAATGTGTACTGTTTTCATGAAAAAATTTATTTTATCTTTTGCAGCTTCGAGCATGAAGGCGAATATACCTGTTATATATGTCAGGAATTTGATGAAGAAGAAGATGGTTCTTATGTACTGGAATCGAACACTGTTGAAGTTAAAATACTTCCCACTCCCCCCATCATCCATGAACAGCCGTTATCTAATGTTGCATACAGAGAAGGGGATGTTATAACACTTACATGCATAGCTTCTGCATATCCAGATCCTGAATATGAATGGTGGAAAAATAATGAATTCCTTGAAGAAGAAAACACCGACACATTGACAGTAAGAGTATCTACCTATTTCAGACTTTGTTAAATGGTTCATTTACTTACCTTGTAAAAATGAGTAATCAGTTGTATGGATAGTTATTAACTTTCGAGTTGAAAGAACAGTTGTTTACTTGTACAGTGTGATTATTTCCTTGATGTCTGTCAGCAGCTCCTATGCAGCCAGTAAGCCGAACCACACTACGGAAAGTGCTGACCACATGGGCCGACAAAGACAGTAGACATAAGATGCAAAATTGACCTTTAGATATTACTAGAAATGCAGTTATAAATTGATGCTATTTCTCTCTAAATATTGTCTTTGATTCATGTATGTGTAGGAATTTCCTTATGTCTTTCAAGGTTTCCCAAACAAAAATCGCAAATGAAATTGGGGGAGCGTGGTAATCATAACACTAATAATTTTATGCTCAAACACCGTTCTTATTTCATTTATTGAAGCCAGGGCTCTATGAGCAGTGACAGAATCTTGTTGAAAGATAGTATATTGACATTCATAATCAGTAGAACTAGGATATATATATATATATATATATATATATATATATATATACACACACACACACACACACCTCCTCCTCCCTCTCACTCCCTCTCTTCCCCTCTGTCTCTTCGTCGCCCTGGGTGGCAGAGTTAGTATAGTGCTGGTCTTCTGTGCCCGAGGTTGCGGGTTCGATCCCAGCCCAGGTCGATAGCATTTAAGTGTGCTTAAATGGGTAAAGTCCATCACCATAAAAAACAGCTTGTTACGAATCCATACAATAAGACCTTTTGGGAAGTCGAGACGTAGATGGGAAGATATTATTAAAATGGATTTGAGGGAGGTGGATTAATCTTGCAAGGATAGGGACCAATGGCGGGCTTATGTGAGGGCGGCAATGAACCTGCGGGTTCCTTAAAAGCTATTTGTAAGTAAGTAAGGAAATGCGTTAAGTGTGCTTAAATGTGACAGGCTCCTGTCACTAGAGTTAGTGGTATGTAAAAGAACTCCTGCGGGACAAAATTCCGGCACACCGGCAACGCTGATATAATCTCTTCAGTTGCGAGCGTCGTTAAATAAACCATAATTTAATTCTCTCCCTCCCTCCCCCTTATTTCTATTTCTCCCGCTCCTTCCACCCCTCCCTCTCTCCCTCCCCATCTCCCCCTCCATATCTCCTCCCTCCCTCCCTCCCTCCCCACTCTCTCCCCTCCCTCCATATTCCTCTTCCTCCCCCTCTCCCTCTCTCTTCGACATACTACACACCAAACTCTAAATGATGTCTTCTTACTCTCTAGCTGATTCTATTTTTACACTCATCATAGGGATTTAAGATGCACATGGGGTTTATTACATAAATGAATATTTTGAATTGGATGTAATAATTTCTCAATACACAATACAAAACACACTTGAGTGAAAGTGCAGTTCAGTGGCTTTTTCAGTTGAGTTACAAATCATATGTAAATACTCACAATTAGTGTATTATAATAGTCCACAAGTGGTGTTCTTGGAAGTAGGCCTATAGCTGCATGAGACCTGTTGGCAACATTATACTGGATTAGCACAAAAGAAATAGACACTTTTAGTGTTGTATAAAACAAAAAATTTGCAATGTTAGTTTGAGGAACTGTAAAAGTTTCGATAAGACACATTGTTGGTATTACTGTGTTGATTTTTGCACGGTGCAAGCATAATAGCTAAGATCGCTATCTGTGATATCAACGTGCATTTTGCGCTGTTGTTGAGGAACTGCCTCAACTACATAGCATAAGGAGGAACTAAATCTTTCAACAGGATGACTGGCACCAGGGTGTTATAAATTATCTGGACGAAACTCTTCCACTTCCACTTGGTCGTGGAACAGATGACAACTGTGCTCTCGCACGGTGGCCACCAAGGAGCCCTGATCTCACACCGTGCGACTTTTTTCTTTGGGGATTTGTAAAACACAGTGTTTACTTCCCTTAAGTTATTTAGATAAGTTGAAACAACGCATACTATTGCTGTGATTAGTATCAATGCACTGATTCAGGTATGTTACACCAGGTTTGGGATGAAGTAGACTATCTCCTTGTGTGTGTGCCATGTGATACAAGGAGCACATATTGAACATTTGTAAACTTGAGAAATTACTTTATAAAACAGTGTAAATTGATTCCTGATAACTTTAATAGTTTTGTATTTATAAAATATTGAAAGTGTCTATTTCTTTTGTACTAACCCTGTATTAAGGAAATAATTCCACTGTTTATAGTCTTCAAGGGTCGGTTTAAGAATTCATTGTGCAAAAATTGTACCTATATTGCCACAGTTACTAATATTAATTCATTCACTGTTGTTTTAGATTGAAAAAATTTCAGCTTGTGACGAAGGTTATTACAGATGTTTTGTTAAGAATGAACGTGGTGGAGTTTGGTCAAGATCATGTAGAGTGGCAGTGGTAAGTTTGATTTTTTTTATTAAAAATATTGCTGTTGAATATCATCAGTAACTGTATCTGTGTGTGAAGTAGATAGGATGGATGGATTTATTTTTTTTTAAGAAGCAAGACTGCTCATTTAAATGTTTTCTTTTTTAAGTTGGCATTACCAATAATAATGACTGGAGCATGAGAAACTAAAGCAGTAACAACTAGTAAGTTGTAACTTCGAATTTAATTTGTAATGGAGCAATAGTCAGAGCAGCAGTGTATATTTGTGTACGAAATATATTTCACTTAACTTCATTGTGAACCTTCAACATTAATTTTATGGAAATTTCGTGACAAAAGTGGAAGGGAATCAACTCCATCGCTATCACTCCAGACTATTAAGAAGAGAGTGGAACAAATGGTATTACTGAAGATGAACATTGCTATTTAATGATCCTGAGAAGTTCAACCTGTGCCTTTCTGACATTAGACTCAAATACTGCAAATTAAATGTCCTCAACAGTGAGTTCAGAACATTGCACAAAAATGCTGATTGATTTCTTTATTCTTGAAGCTACCGTTGCATCATTATGATAGAGTTTCAAGAAGGTGGGGCAACTATACAACTATCTCATAACAAAACATTCCAGGACACATTGTTTCCCAGTTTGAAGACATTTCTTTGCCTCTGCAGTTGCCTGATTTGATGGCCAGTGAATTCTTCCTGCAGGGAGACTTGAAAGAGAAAGTGTTCTCCCATCACATTCATGAAAACAACACTCACAAGGCCAGAATTCGAAAGGAAATTGAAATCACTACTGAACTTTTCCCCAAGTCATGAAGTGTTTCAGCAGTTTGTTCCAGTGATGTGTTGAAAGTCATGGTTACTATTTGAAAGATAAAATTTAACACAGTTTTCAGATGGCAAAATAAAGTAATTCATTGTTAGAACCCAAATTTTGCCCAAGGTAGGAACTTGAGCCTTTAAAGACCCCACTCTATGTTAAGATACTGTTCAAGACACCCGGCGAAATCTTAAATACTCGAGAAAGTGGTATTTCGTCATTGTCATCTTAGATCGTCTTCTCTTCTTTCATTTGAAATATATTACGTCATTAATTTTGGCAAACTTGATTTTGACATTCAGTTTATGTATTCAATCAAGTTTTTAATGACAAAATTCCGTTATTTTGTTTGAAATCTGATCAAATGTATCTTGCTGTTCTTTGCATAAATTTCATCACAGTGGATTTCAGTCTGGATTTATCTTTGGTTTTAAAAATCAACTTTCACTGCCGTCATAATAAATATAATAACACAAGAGAGATTAGAGTGTTATAGAGAACTTTGGTGCTAGCTCCACACACTTGCTGAGTCGACCTGAGGCAAGATGAGCACGAAAGTGTGGTGGGTGAGCTCGCCTCACCTTGTCTCGCTGAGACTCGCACTTGCCTGCCCTCCCCTCTGTGTCTGAGTCAAAGGAACGAATGGTGAATCTAATAAATTTTTTAAGTAATTTGACTCGAAACTTTGAACAAGAAATATAGACTCTAAGCTGTCACTGGAAGCCAATAATCTTATGGCGAGCCGAACTTTGGCTGGTATTGCTTCTCTTAGTTGAGTGTATTTCGTCGAAATAATTGGCAATATTTTGCATAGTAAATGTTCGAAATCAGTTAGTGACATACAACAGAAGTGATCAAGAAGTGTGTTGAATTGGTGTCCATGTGAAAATGGGGAGCAGAGGAAACCAAGAAAATTATATAAAAAAGGAATATATGAAGCTCTACTAGAAAGAGGCTTCCAAGAAGAACATTGATGAGTGGGATAGAACAAGTCGGTTATTAGGAATGAAAAGTTGTCACTGACATTAAAAAACCGTTATATACAATCATACATCTTTCTGACTGTGAGATCTAATGTTTTTTTAAGCATGAAGTGATGTAAGAACTACATAAATATCTAACAGAAATAAAATATCTTTTATGTTCTGATAATCTGCTCATAAATTCAAAAACTACAAATCATTTCATTTTACACATTATGCAAATTTCACTTTTTCAGATACATTCTGCCCCAGTAGATGAGACAAGTCAACTCCCTAGACTGAGAGGTAGTAAATATTCTCCTACGTCATTATTTGTAATCTACTTTTGTCATTGTACTATTTAATGTTGTATATTGTATACAAAAATTCGAACTGATCTTTTTTTCCATTTCAGCAACTGAAAAGGTAGCACTTCTAATTGGTAACGATCTGTACAATGAATTGACTCCTCTCCATACACCAAGAAATGATGTAGTCACCATTGCTAACATATTGAAGGATGCTGAATTTAAAGTAATTGCACTCCATAATCTTACTCTTCAAGAGATGAGAAATGCTGTGTCTTTATTTTGTAAATTACTACCAGATGGAGCATATGGTAAGACATAACATTGTACTGATATTGGGACTTATTTTCGTATATTATTGTATTGAATTATTCTTTCAACTGGAACAGTTGTTAACAGTGAGTGAAATGATAGGCTGTTATAAATTATGAAACAGAAAGGTAGCCTATAGATCTTCATGTTTTCTCCTCTTTTCATAAATTTAAATCTCGTAAATTTGCTATAGCTATTATCATATAACTGTAATAATTAGTTTAAAAAGAATTTCCCCCTTGTTGAGTTTATGTTTATTAGACTTATAAAATGTTTGTACAGTGTATGATCTACCATTTTCTCTGTTAATTATTTTTAGCATTTTTCTACTTTGCGGGACATGGCTTCAACTTTCAAGATGGATTCATGTTACCAGTAGATGCACCAGGGCCTAAAGAATATCGTCGCTGCAACAGTCTTAGTGTGTCAGAAGTGATTAAAAATGTCATGGAAAAGAATCCAAGACTGTTTTTAATGTTGTTAGATTCGTGCCTCAAAGTGCCTGATAGGTAAGATAAATACTTTGGTGATATCAGTAGTACTTAACGGAATTTATGCAAAATATTATTATCTTTGATATAACCAAGTTCTATTCAAACCTTCATAATTAATATTACTTCACAAAATTTGGTTGTTGGCAGTGATTGAGTGGTTCTCATGTCTGCTATTGTCTAGTGCCAAGTCTTAGGAGTTTAAAATCTGTTGAAAATTGTAACCATTTAAGAGCAGTAAAAAAACCCTTGCTTGACTTCCTTCAGGAGGAAGTACATATTGTAACTTTTATTTCAAAACAATAATGTAACTTTGATTGTCACAACAATAATCACTTTCTATAATTGAATTTAAACACTCCCGTCAACAATGGGATTTCCACTCCACACAGCAACACAGTATTTGTTATTACACTCCACAGACGACAATGACAATTCACTTGGATTATTGATAACAACAATGTACTGCTAATCTCAACTAATGTTCAGAAAGCACTATTTACAACACAAAACTGTCAGTTCTCACTTCACAGTTAGCCTTAGTTAGTTCTTCTAGCTCATTCACTCAAGTCACCATATATCGAACCCAAGACTTGCAGAGACAGTCCACTGAACTTCGAACTCAGATCCCCCCAACTGCGGTCCACTGCTCGTCGAACCACAGACTCCGGATACGCCGCACTCGCCTGGATGCTCGCACAGTTGCGGACACACACTCAAGTCGAAATCCGGTCTCGAAGCTGGCTTCACTGCTACACAAGACTGACTGGCTTGCTGACCAAAAACTGAACTTTCTTCTCCTCACGTCCTGTATTTATTACTAAGCCATAGTTTCCAGAAAGTACGATTCTGGAAGTTTCCATTTCTGGTGTCTTCCACCTGTTACTCGGGACTTCTGTTTCTGTATGTCTGTTCGGGAGGTTTCGTTCCTCCCCTTCACCTCGCACAGCGAAGCACCCACAGCTTTGCGTCCCCCTTTGCCTCACGCTGCAATGTTGGCCTTCCTCTTTCTCTCCGTGCACAGCTGCCAGCATCACCCAGCTTTCTCTCTTCTGGGGGACGTGCTTTCGATTCTCGACACGGCTGTCACATTATTATACACAGTGTCCCACTTAGAGGGATCGAGAAATAAATGCTCACCATTTAAAATCAGATGAAGATATCGTTGTGATTTTCATCTAGTTTAAAAACAGTTGCATGTTCATGCGCATGCGCACTAATGTTTATCGTGGCACCATTCAGTAAAACATTCCGTCATTGGACCATTCTTCTTCATCGAGGCAACAGTCACAGGGAATGTGTATCTGGACATGTTGCAGAACTTTTGTTGATCAACTTGTTGTGAATCAGTTTCTCAGCAACATAAGGTCCCACCCCATTACTATGGAGTAGTGCGTGGCTTCTTGAATGCAAACTTGATCGGAAGAGGAGAACCCTTGCCTGGCCACCTAGGTCAACCGACTTAATGCCCATTGACCTTTCTCTGGGGCTTTATGAGAAGTGTTGTGTATCAACGTGATACAGTTGACACTTTGGAAAACTGAGACAACCCATTATAAATGCAGCTGCGCTAATCACCCCACAAATGTTATGGAACACTTGGCAGAAGGTTCAGTACCTTTTAGATGTCTTCAGGATAGTTGCAAACATCGAGTTGCACTGACCATTCAGAGTTTTACATCAAGTTATACAAAAAGTTATGTTATAAAACCATTATTTATACTTTAAATTAGCACTTATTTCTCGATCCCTCTAAGCAGGACACGTAAAAGAACCTGCCTTTAAATGAGAGAATTTCAGACAAAATTTATTGGTTATTTTTCCAGCACGCCAGACTTAAAATTCTGCTAATTATCATACTTTTGTATCTTAGTATCACTTCAAAAATGGAATCAACTCTGACAGGCTATTAAAATTTTATAAACGGGTCTATTGATCATATCTGGAAGATAACAGCTTCCCTAAATATCAGTATTTCTGGCAACTACCAAGGTAACCATTATACATTAACCATGAGTAGTTTAAAAAGGCCCAATTAGCATTGTAATGTTTTGTATAGTTCTAATCGAAGTTTCAAAGAAAGGAGAATTGTATTTAATGTTTGAAATTAATTTTAAAATAGAGTTTTGTTCAAATGTGTTGTTGTAGTGAATTCTTAGTTAGTATATTCTTTTAACGTGAAACGTTTATGCTTTTGACATTCGAGAAATCTGGTCACACTTTTTGTTAATATGGTTACGTCATCCAAACACTACCGATAAGAGCCATACTGTTCTACTCAGACTGGGAATATGTACAGTAAATGTAAAAGCTTAACGAAATAGTCAACTTAATTTTAATTTAATAAAATATTATTATTATTATTATTATTATTATTATTATTATTATTATTATTATTATTATTATTATTATTACAGAAATGGGGGTATAAAGACAGAAATAGTTAATTTAACATAGTCTAATTTTGAAGAATTAATCCAATTTTCTGTAATGACATTATTATTCATTACAATTTTAAAGAACTCATTGGCATCGTGTGAATCGTTTCTACTATCTCGAGATGAAATGAGGAAGCAATTGTGAAGTAATAAATTAACGAGAAGGCTCCCCCTTGTTAAATTAAATACGTGGAGTAGAAAGACAGACGTTTAATTTAACATAGCCTAATTGTAAAATACGTAACTGTGGTATTAGTAGTAAGTAAGGCAATACACTATTAAATCTCGAAACACAGTTGAGAAAACAAAACTTTTTACACAAAGAAATAATGTTTTAGTAGTTAAATTAACATCCTCTTCAAAATATTTTAAGTTCAAAATTTCATGAACAGCATATCAAGTTTTCATGCAATTATAGAGATTCGAGTAATCTTGTCACTTTTTAATTCAGTGATTTATTCTTTTAACAGGAAGGAGAACCCATGCATTCATGAGGAGTTGCCACATGTATTCAATTACACAGCATATCGAAATCTAATTTATGAATCTACTACTACATTCAATATGGCTGCATATGAGAAATCTAAAGAAAAGAATAGCATTTATGTAAGTCACTTGAAAAACCATCTAGCTAAAGATATTCCTGTTCTCAAAATGCTGGATATTGTTCGGAGAGGTAAGTAATATAAACTGTCCATTATCATTATTATCAACTTTGTAAATATTAAATATTGTGCACTGTTATGTATTGTTATCCTGTGAGAGTTAAAAACTTCACAAATTCAAATGTATTGTTTGAAGATGTTTAAAAATGTCAATAATATTCATTGTAATATCCTTAATAATGTACAGAATAACAATATAGAGGTACAGCATTGTATTCGTAAAGAGTTCTCCTGCATAGATTGCATTTTTACAATTATTCAATTAATTTTAAGAAAATGATAGACGTTCAACTTCAACCTTTCAATTGATATAGTCTTCATAGATTTTAATGAGTTCTGAAGTGCTTAGGAAGGCCTTTCAATTCAAGTATATATTCTTGCATAGGCATAAAATAATCTATAAATCTGTCAAATGTTTGACGAAATAAACATCCACTGAAGATAATGGGAAGCATGTAGGTAAATGGCATTAATAACAGTGTGTCAAATTACTAAGCCTAATATACAAGCAGTCATGTTTCAAAGCAATCTACAATGTTGGACATGAAATTGTCTGACGCATTATTTTTTTACCTGAGGATTATAGTGTCATTGTTATAGGTTGTTTATGTGTTTAGTTTGTAAGTATCGTGTAAGCTCTCTTGGACTGGCTCCCCAAGTGTAGTAGATCTTCAGCTCACCCTACACTCCTGTAAGAGACCTTTGCCCTTATGGGATTTCGGGCTTTTCGTATTTCTTGAAAATAAGTGTTTGGGTTAACTAGACCACCTAACTGACCGAACAGAGTGAGTGATTCTTTTAACTGAAAAATTTGAATTGAACTTGTAATTCAAAAATGTAGGCAATACACTATTGTATTTCTCGCCTGACATAATTAGGAACATTAAATCCCGACGTTTAAAATGGGCAAGGCATGTAGCACGTATGAGCGAATCCAGAAATGCATATAGAGTGTTAGTTGGGAGGCCTGAGGGAAAAAGACCTTTGGGAAGGCCGAGATGTAGTTGGGAAGATAATATTAAAATGGATTTGAGGGAGGTGGGATATGTTGATAGAGACTGGATTAATCTTGCACAGGATAGGGACCAATGGCGGGCTTATGTGAGGGTGGCAATGAACCTCTGGGTTCCTTAAAAGCCAGTAAGTAAGGCAATATACTATTAAATCTCGAAACACAGTTGAGAAAACAAAACTTTTTACACAAAGAAATAATGTTTTAGTAGTTAAATTAACATCCTCTGTAAAATATTTTAAGTTCAAAATTTCTTACATTATCAGCATTTAAATCAGTCGTATGAAAATGACAAGACACACTTTGTTTTTACTTTCTTACAGATTTGTATTTATGTCCTCTGTCTTTCAGAAATAGCAGCATCTGAGGAAGGACATCTGCAAATTCCATTTGCATGCTTAAACATTGTTGATGACTTTCATTTGACGGATGAAGTAATAGGTTTGTTTTTATTGCATTTCTGTTGTGCATGAATATTTAAATACTGAAGAAGTAATCATTACTATTATGATATTCCTAAACATATGATAGACAGTGATTTGTTTTAAATTTTATCATTCAAATTTACAGGATGTCGTGAAACAGAAACTGAATACCAGAAGCTAATGACATTACCAGCTCTACGTCGTATAAAATTTGAAAATATAGAATGGGAATCAGTAGTGAAAATTCAACCTCATAGAAACTGTTTCCTCAACTCACTCGATATTCTCATTAATCACATGGCAAATTGGAAAGTAGTGTTTCGCTTGCAAGATGAGGTAAGTAACATATAAGATATCTTAATGGCGAAACTGACAAGTATATGTAAGTAACTTGTGAACTGTAGTTGCTCTTTTGGGGGGGGGGGGGGGGAGACTGACTTTTATCAGACTTTAGTTCTAATATGATCATTATAAAATAGATATTGGTACTGATACTTTAAAATGTATATTTAGTTCAAATATTGATATATTTATTTCTACAACTCTTATTTGGTAATGGGTCGCCACCACATCTCTGTATTCGTGCTCCCCATTACCTTCTAATTACAATAAACTTTCATTGACGTGTGCAGTCATCTTGTTTTACCTTTGTTACCTCTATTACTATAATACATACTCTCAATTTGCTTTCTAACCTCTCCCCTTAAAATTTTCCCTTCTTTCTAATGAACACCTCACCACTTTTACTGTTTACTTACTGTATATTTGAAGTACTTCCTATCGTCTAAAATTTCCCTAATTTTGAACTAACTTTTACTAACACTATTTAATCATACTCATTCACTTTCATCACTAATTTACAATCATTTCTACCTCTCCTCACTTCTGTCATCACTCTTATCCCCTATTTCTCCATTAAACACTGAATCACATGTTTATTTTGTTAAACTGTTCCCTTTCACCCCGATAAATTTTCCGTTTGCCATTATTTTAGTAAGTCAACTCAACATTCATTTGTAAACTTACATTAAAATACTTGCTGTCTTCCTATCATTTCAATTTCTCTGATTGTACGCTAACTTAGTCGACACTCCAATATTAGTAACATTTCACTACCAATTACTATTAACAAACACTTCTAATTTTCTCTAGTCACTTCCTTTATCAACTCTTGTTTCTCTGGACACTAATTCACTTATTCGTTCATACATTCTCTCTCCGATTGTTTTGCTAGTTACTCTTACTTCTTGAACACTCACTTTATTGTTTCTATGTCTTTTGCCACACTTTTATCATTCCATCCCCCTTAAGCACCAACTTCGTAGACTGTAGTTCTGCGGTTCCTTATTTCCTTCCTTTCCCTCACAAGTAGATGGACTACCCAAATCTTCTTTACTTCCCCTCTTTGTCGGCTCCGGACGTCTTGCTAGTTTCATCTTAACCACCTTATTTAGTTCTAATATGGAAAACACGAATTGTTTTGATAAATACTTTTACAATGATTATAAAATAAGTACTGATATTTCAAACAGAACAAATCAAGAATTTTCATGTCTCTGTTACAGCTTATTTAGGGTTGCCGTATATGTCTCGGAAAATAAGAAATCTTCCTAATTTTAATCATGGTAGAATATTGGTATAAGAAACATAGCATGAATTAAGCATAATTTAGAGCAATGTGTATCTCAGCCAGTGTTATGCGTACCTTAATGGTATTTGGAGAGGATTGAAGGGGTACAGTTTTCTTTTGCCCATGAGATTGCTAATATAGTATACTCATCACGGATTAAGAGTATCAAGCAGTAAATCGAATAAATCAGTCGAAAATTACCTTGTATTGGCAGTAATTCCATAAAAAACACATAGGACATCTATTAACAACAGACAAACAGCCATCCACGGTGGAATTCGAACTAATAAGTGATAACAAAAAAGTTCACGAAATATTTTACTTCTTCTTCTTCAGTCCCTTCTGCTGCTAAATGTCGGGTTCGCCTCTCTCCGTCCATCAAAATATTTTACACATGTACAAAATACACGACGTTTTTATTTTTAAAAGAACTTTGTGTTACCAGTGTATGGGAATACAGTACTTACTTACTTACTTACAAATGGCTTTTAAGGAACCCGAAGGTTCATTGCCGCCCTCACATAAGCCCGCCAGCGGTCCCTATCCTGTGCAAGATTAATCCATTCTCTATCATCATACCCCACCTCCCTCAAATCCATTTTAATATTATCCTCCCATCTATGTCTCGGCCTCCCTAAAGGTCTTTTTCCCTCCGGTCTCCCAACTAACACTCTATATGCATTTCTGGATTCGCCCATACGTGCTACATGCCCTGCCCATCTCAAACGTTTGGATTTAATGTTCCTAATTATGTCAGGTGAAGAATACAATGCATGCAGTTCTGTGTTGTGTAACTTTCTCCATTCTCCTGTAACTTCATCCCGTTTAGCCCCAAATATTTTCCTAAGCACCTTATTCTCAAACACCCTTAACCTATGTTCCTCTCTCAGAGTGAGAGTCCAAGTTTCACAACCATACAGAACAACCAGTAATATAACTGTTTTATAAATTCTAACTTTCAGATTTTTGGACAGCAGACTGGATGATAAGAGATTCTCAACCGAATAATAACATGCATTTCCCATATTTATTCTGCGTTTAATTTCCTCCCGAATGTCATTTATATTTGTTACTGTTGCTCCAAGATATTTGAATTTTTCCACCTCTTCGAAGAATAAATCTCCAATTTTTATATTTCCATTTCGTACAATATTCTGGTCACGAGACATAATCATATACTTCGTCTTTTCGGGATTTACTTCCAGACCGATCTCTTTACTTGCTTCAAGTAAAATTTCCGTGTTTTCCCTAATCGTTTGTGTATTTTCTCCTAACATATTCACGTCATCCACATAGACAAGAAGCTGATGTAACCCGTTCAATTCCAAACCCTGCCTGTTAGCCTGAACTTTCCTAATGGCATATTCTAGAGCAAAGTTAAAAAGTGAAGGTGATAGTGCATCTCCCTGCTTTAGCCCGCAGTGAATTGGAAACGCATCAGATAGAAACTGACCTATACGGACTCTGCTGTATGTTTCACTGAGACACATTTTAATTAATCGAACTATTTTCTTGGGAATACCAAATTCCATAAGAATATACAGTACTGTACTTTTTATTATTATCGTAAATTAATATAATAAAACTTATACGTTTTTATGGGTGTCTGAAGAAAAAAAGTGTGAGAAAAACTTATAACTGAAATTACATTTAATAACATCTGAAATAGCATTTGAAGACCTTATGGGAAGAACGAGTTAAGTTAGTGATCTTCATTTAATAACATGTGATTATATTGCAAAAAAAAAAAAAACTGTTATTTTGAACTGTTTGCTCAAAGGAATAAACCATGCCCTCAAATTGTAATAACTGTTCTATAATTTGTTCAGTTACATCAGGTTGTGTTACGAAATGTTTTACTGTTTCTAAAGCAGTAACAACGTCATTGAAGAACACAAGATTCTTGGAGGCAAGCATAGGAAACTTCGAATTACCACGAATTTCAAAGTGGGTTGCATCTTAACAATGAACGGGTGCGTTCTTACATTTTCACGGCAAACCTAATTTCGAGCAAAATTGATTTAGAATGTATGAATGATGTTTCGTATCTCCTGGGATTTCAAATACGATGCATAAGTGTAAAAAAAACGATAATCGATGTATGTACCCAATACCTACCCACTTCACTTACGTGGTTCAGGTTTCAGGTGCCCATGAATAATCGTAAAATGTATGTAACTGAAATAAATTAACATGGAAAGTATAGGAATTTTGTCAGAACTAAATAAAAAACGAATAAGTATATATAAAACAACTCTTAAACTATTTTGTATTTTTCGATTAATTTCTCCTTCAATTTATAACCATACAAAATGGTTGAAAAAATATTTAATTGCAAAATTGATAGTTAACATTAAACATATTGGGACTGAAGGGTAAAGGAGAAGTTTTCTATCATATCCAGAATATATTAAGAACAGTTAATCTAAAATGATAAGTAAAAACCCAGTTCACATATAGATTGCTCATTCCTATGTTAAAATCGGTTGCACTTTGAAGAGAACAACCGCCAGGATCGCCACTCGTCTGCTGTAAACAAACACGAGATGGCAGTACAGTCGCTAATGCAATTCAAATGGGAGTTATGACGTGACTCCTTATGTAACAACTAGATGGTAGCATAGTAAACCTGACAAAAGTTGTTACCGTCGAAGTCTGTAATGCCTAGCAATCTGGGTATATATGATCTAGGGTAATACTAATAACCTTGTTTTCTTATTTCAGAAACTGAAACTGGAGGTTATCAGAGAAAGAGATGTGGTAGTATTAAGTATTCATGATCTTCAGAAAACAAAGGTAAATATCTTTTTAAGTGAATTTTATTACTATTATTTTCTTATACCATTATATACAATATACGGATATATTCCGAATTCGTAATTTCCATTATTATCAGAGATTATTTAATTTTAAATAAATAGTGTTGAATAAATCTGTAAACAGGATTTAAAACTTATTATTCCAAATTGCTGTTTTTGTATTTTGATGTATGGATTTTATTTAATGTTGTGGGATTTAATCGATTAATCTATCAAAAATATTAAATCAAATAATCGAGTCGATTAAAATCAATCGGTCGTACTTGATATTAATTATTATTTTGTTAATACAAACTCGGGAGTAAAAATTCCGACAATATTCGTCTCTCAGAAATTGCTTACTTCAAACACAATAATACTGTTATTTTGTAACTGCAAAGCAGGTAACATAGGGCAAATCTTTCCACAAACACTTCAGAAAGAGATTAAGATATGAGGACAGTGACCTGGTCTGTCCCTATTGAAAGTTGAAACACAATGCGAAACTCTTATTAAGTTTGTCAGCTCGTCTTTCTAGCATATGAAATACATACTCTTCTGGAATTCGCCCCCCCCCCCTCATCCCTTAGCCATGACTACACTGTGTGCAAATAAGGAGAGAGTAACTATCTTCTTCTCTTTCTAAAATTTTGTAACCCGATTACAGTAGGGGCCAGTCTGCTGTTCAAACTCAGTGAAACATTTGGATTTAAATTGAACGATCATGGAGAAGTGCTTGACAGAAAAAAAATCGTGTTTAGTGATGCAGGAAACATTGTTACTAAATGTAGAGCAGCACTTAATTCGGAGCATCTGAATTTCGTACTTTTTTTATTTACGTTTGTCTCAAAAAACCCCGGAGAATTGACACAATAAATTATAATCCTACATAATAAATATGTTAGTAAATAACTAAAATAGTATTGTTTTTTAATATAACGGTACAGTATATACTACATTTTATACTTATGCTTATCACCAAACACAAGTTAAATTTAACAGTGATTGTGTATTGACGTATATTAAAATTGTTTTCAAAGGGTAATAAAGCTCCGCTGTACTGTTGATACAGAAGCATAGAGTATTTCAGAAAGACAAAAATATACTTTGACATAAATAATTAATTACTGTAGTCAATGGAAGTGCATGAGGACTTTTAAATTTTCCTTTTCAGATGCCAATAGTGCTGTCTGCAATTTTGAAGGATTGTAGAACAGGGAAAGAAGTTGGCAGCTACACATTTGATTTGAAACAACCTCTTATAATGCAGGGGGATCTTTGGTTCACTCCACCTCCTACATTAAATGACAGTAAGCATTGTATTCAATAATTAATAATAATAGTGTGTATTAATTATAAAGAATTTTTCCTGCCTGAATAGTGAAATGTTGAACCTATTTCCCATTGCATGTATCCAGTTAAATTGAATGATTTATTGTTCTAGTTTAAAACCAATTGCAGTCGCCCTTGGTAGCGTAGTTGGTATAATGCTGGCCTTCTATGCTCGAGGTTGTGGGTTTGATCCCGGCCGAGTTCGATGGAATTTAATTGTGTTTAAATGCGACAGGCTCATGTCAGTAGATTTACTGGCATGTAAAAAAAAACTACGGGACAAAGTTTCTGCACACCGGCAATCCTGATATAACCTCTGCAGTTGCAAGTGCAATAAAATAAAATAAAATAAAAACCAGTTGCATAGCTCATTTGCCTAGTGATCTGCCATTTGCTCGGGCATGAATTCGAATCCAGTTTGGTTCATTAGATGGTTGAGTCCCTTCCCTTCCCCTGCAGATTTCTTGAAGGGTAAAAGTTTGTCTTATTTTTTTTCATGTAAGTAAGAGGGGAGAAATTACGTGAGAAAAATAAAATTTTGTAAAATGTGCTCTAAAAATCTTAGAGGAGAAGAAAGGAAATTATGTGAATAAATACGGGACTATAGGTATTAGCTTTTCCTCCAATTGCGATTGGTGCAGTTATACAATTGCTACTTGGTTCTCAGAGCCTAATTAGTAAAGCAGATTGCACCATCTGCAGGTGAGGATGGGGATTGGGTAGAAGAGGTTATAGAATGCACATCACACCCCTTGCAACCCATATCAGCACTTTATACATTTATATGCTGTACTGTAGTATGTAAATTTATATTTTCAGGTCTTGCAAACCAAGAACAGCAGACAATTCAGTGCAACATTCCAAATCGTGAGAACTAAATTCCAGTTTCGAACAAAAGGGCATGTGCTACAAGAGATTTATACTTGCAAACATTAATGTTCTTCTGCTGGTGAAGTGAATGCAAGAATTGCAAATTCATACCTAGTCGATCATTATAGTTTGGAGAAATAAAATATCTGTAACATAGTTTCTTTGGTAAGTGAAGTAAAGCTGATGAGGATGGATGTGTCCATGCAGATTCATGGCAACATAAAAGAACTCTTGTCTGTCTTTGATTTAAAGGCTCATAGACAAAATTTATCATTAGCAGGCTTATTATAAGGCCGATCTGTGACATATGACGCCAAGAATTCATGATCTGCAAAAGCATGCTCGTTCAAAGGATAAATTCCTGTGACATCAAATCCTTTCTGGATGTTCTCCTTGGTTAATCCCTTAGTGAATGCTTTTCAAATAATACTAGCTAGATCATAAATAGTCGCAGGCGTCCCTGGGTGATTCAACATCCACTGATTCAGAGCGGCATTATAGTAAGTTTTATATGGTCCGAAAACTATTCGATCCAGAGGCTGAAGCCTGTGAGAAGTGTGAGGAGGCAAGGTCAACATTATAATTCCATGTTTCTTAGCCAAATGTATTCCCTCGACACTAATATGGGACTCATGATTGTCCAGAATTAATAGAATTCGGCTATCCTTAGATGGTTTCTCACAGGCAATGAAATGCTTGAGATAGTCAACAAAAAGTTTCTCATTGGACCACCCAGAAGGATTAGCTCCACCAATGGTCCCTGGTGGAGCTCCAATAAGCATATGCTCCCTGAAGTTTACACGCGGGAAAATGAGCATAGGTGGAACATGGTTGCCTATGGCATTAATGGCCATAATCATTGTCACATTTATACCTCTTTCCCCCGATGTCACACTGCCCACCTGTTTTACTCCTTTTGCAGAGAATATTTTAGGTGGAACATGAACTGTAGAATTACCCGTTTCATTGAGATTAAAGATCTTATTTGGACGAAAATGGAATCTGGTCATCACATCTTTCAAATTTGTGAAGAACGCACTCACATTTTCTCTATTGAAACTTGTTGCTCTAGAAAGACTTGTGGCCTCTGGTTTTCTTAGTGACAATGACGGATGACGTTTACGGAAACCCCTAAGCCACATGTCGCCAGCTTTTTTTCTCGATTTTCCAGTTCTCTGGAATAGCCAAATTATTTTCATATCTATACTGATATGCAAGTTTCAGAACTTCATTTCTATTTAGACCGTAATGTAGCCTTGCCGCCTGTTTAAAATACTCTACTAATTCAATCTCTTGTGGCAAAGTAAACACTTTCTTCACATCATTGTTAGCTCTGTACACAAACTCATTTTCATTAGAATCCTGCATATTTTTTAAGTGCCTAGACAATGTAGTTTTCGAAATATCAAAATTTTTGGCAGCAGTTCGCACTTTAGTTCCATTTGTTAACACATCCTTTATAGCCATGCGAAGTGCTTCTACATCTACCTTTTCCCGCTTTTTTCCATTCTTGCTTCTTGGCCTGGTTCTATAAAAATAAAAATATGACGATATAATATTTCCAACATATTGAGCAATAAACTATATTAAATTAACTAATAATTTATAATGATTTGTACACTTCTGCTCATCATCAGTTCAATGTTGTACCTTGGGTCAACCCAAGGTACAGCACTTCAGTGAACCGAGGTACAACTACTGCTCATTGTGAACTGAACATCATGTTTCAAAAGTTAGGTTATATTCTAACAATAACCTAATATACCATTCGAACAAGAAAGAAACAAAGATCTTACTTTACTATTGGAAATGTCTTGAATTATAACACAGCCCCATAAAAAAAATAAAGAACAAACTACAAATAAAATACCTTCTGAGATCAAAAACAAATTTCTTCACAAAGAAAGCAAACCACTGTATCTGAAGATCACCGAGCTTTGTGAGAGGACTCTTGTGTACAAATATGTAACTTGTTTGTAATACTTCATTTTTCAAAACACAGATGGCAGAGAAATGATGAATGACTCAAGGTACAACACCTTCCCCTACATATAAAATATCATTTGGGTTTCTCATCTAGTCTCTCTTATCATTGTTGCACTATTCTAGATACTCAGCAGTCACTTTTTGATCCTCAACTTCATCTTTATTCACAACAATGCAAGTAAATGAAGTTTTTCTTCCCTGTAATAAAATTTTCAGGAAAGAACTCTCTTTGATGTCACGAACATTTAGATACTTTTAGTTTTGAATGGCTTAAAGTTGCTTGGAGATTTACGGATTCATGTTATTTGCTGCAGTATCCTATGTGATCACCAGGATGTTCATTTCGAGTGCAGCATCACACTATGCACGATACTTCCTAAATTCATAATGTGAGCAGTCACAGCTGCAAATAAGGCAAAAACCTTTTGTTTGGACTCTCTGTGTCCATGACGACTTGCTGAACAGGCATTGTTCACTTGAATTGCTTCGCATTCTTCCTATCCAATTTCCTTTCCATTTCCTCGACATCATTTAATCTGATTTTCTTGATGATCTTCATATTCTTCTTGAGTTGATAATGCAATGAACATGTGTCTGGAATATCAATTCGTTTTGTCAACAGACAGTTCCCAATTCTTATGCAGGTATCTCCATTGCCATGCCCTACCCCATGATAGTTCCAAGCCACGTGTGAGGTGTGCAGATACATGTCAAAGAACTCCTTACACAGCACTCTGAATGTGAATCTAATACAGTACTGGGTGGCATGGCCATCGCTGCATAGTAGATGGTGTCAACTTTATCTGGAAGAGAGGCCATAACTAGTTTCAGGTTAGCCCATATCATTGGAACATTAATAATAGATTTAATAAAGACATTGTGTATAGAGCAGTGGCGAAGCATCGGGGTAGGCAGGGTAAGCTGAGCTTTCCCAAACATTTTCGAAGAAGGGACAAGATCAATTTAGAATTTAGTTAATTAAAAACAAGAGCGTTTCTGCGTTTCATTTACCTTTTAGCAATGTAAAGCATGGCCTAGATCACCATGTCTTCAGCCCAGCTTACCCAAAATTTTTGTCACACTTCGCTACTGGTACAGAGTGAGTATATTGTACAAAGTTCTTTGTACTTGTCTTTAGCATAGTACGACAGCGGCAGTGTTCTTAGTGAACACTCAAAGAGATGATATAATGGGCAATGCAGTCCACAGATTACACACGCACAGTCACTGGACATCTGGTGAAAGCCTTTTCTATTATAGATGCAGTAGTGAAAACCTTATGTAATGGTGACGTAGCTCGAAATTGGCTGCTTTCCATTCCTCTTTGTTATTGCTGGGGTGCTGAAAAATGCTGGGTCAATTTCTGCGGTTTTCTGGCATCATTCGTCTAAGAACCTTGTACTGGCTGGGTTGATGTCAGGTTGTAAGTGGCCATTAGATCTTCTATGAAAGACGTTGTTCCTGCCAGCTGGTATACGAGTCGGGTTGGAGCGAACTTCGAGATGCAGAGTGTTCTTTTTTATATATCTGGCCTTAGCCTGTCCAAAATTTTAAGGTTTTGGTAACTCAGGTACGACCATATTATCTCAATGGCGTATGATGCTACTGGTGCGATTTTGAGCTTGAATAATGCAATTGATGTTCCGAGTGATAGGGACGTGAGGTTTCGTATCTCCATTGTGGCTTTTATTGCCGCGACTATTCTATCCTCAATATGCCTGGTGAACGTGAATCCGGTTACTTGCAGGGTCACCCGTAGGTATTTTAAATATTTTACTATTTCAAGACTTTGATTTTCGCAGGTAAATCCGTCTTTTGAGGATAATTTTCCTCCTTTGCGAAACTTCATTGTTTTCATTTTGTTCTGGTTTATCTGCATGTCGTTATCCTGGGACCATACCACTAGATTGTTGAGTGCCTCTTGGAGTGAGAACCTCTTGTTACTTAACACAACCATATCATCTGCATATGATAATATGAATGCATATATTTGTCTTTAAGCAATACACCTTTCGGTGAGGCGGCACTTCACATTATTACCATACAGTGCTGTGTCACCGTTTTACACGCCTCTCGTACAAGTCAATTAGGACATTACTTTGTTTAAATTTATTATTGCAATTCTTCCACTAGTCTTTTTTTGTCTGTCATCAATTCTTCCACTACTTTACTCCTAACTCATCATTATACCGAAAATACTATAACCCCCTCCTGTATGACACATTTCCCCTCACTCTACATCTCTAATTATTTGCACTTTTCACTACTCACTTTTCCACATTGCTACTTTTTAGATCTTAGTTTTCTTTTCTCACGATTTATTTCCCCTCCACACCATTTCCTTAAGTCATACTGTTTTTTCACCTTTTTTCCCCCTTTCCTTCATCACTGCTCCCTGAACTATCTCCTACTTGCATTACTCTGCTTCTCGTCAGCCTCGATTTAGATCTTAGTTCCTTCACCCACTTCGGAATTGCTCCCATCTGATGTCCACTATTTCCATTCGCTTGCATTGAGGTCTTGTTCTGCTGAGCTTGTTGAATGCCAGTTCACGTCACTCCTGTTTCTTCATCAGTTGACGTCACTGCCTGCTTTCCGGAAATCATCACTGAGTTTGACACGTTTGCATTTTTCTCGCGTACACTCACCACGCTTGTGTCACTGGTTAATAGTAAATGTCCAGCAATTATATTTGCAGCTAATCGTACTGCTAATGTCCCAAGGTACTCCTCCAATTCTAATACCATTTATAGTATGTATTGAAACAATTAGAAACATAATTCGACCTGGGACATTAGCAGTACAATTAGCTGCAAATATAATTGCTGGACATTTACTATTAACCTTATTAGGAAATACAGGTCCATTTCTAAGTTACATAATATTAAGATTATTAATTATAACTCAAATTGCATTATTAATCCTAACCTCGCCTTTAGCTACGATATTCTTGATTTTTTCTTTCAACATTTTTCTGTTCCTTTCCTTTTCCTCTGAGCCTACGATTGGTTCCTTTAACGTTACTAAGCACTCCTCTACACTAAAAACCAAATTGTTTATCTTAATTTTGTCCTTGATGAGTTTCGCGAATTGTCCATTATTAAGAAAAGGGATTAGAACTCGTCTTCTATTTCTCACTTCATAGCTCCAGTCTTCATCTATTCTGATCGTTGTGTTCCCTAGCATTCTTCTATTCTTCATAATCCTCTCCTTCATAACCACACTCTTAAATTTTACTAATATTGGCCTAGCTTGTTCTGAAATATCATCTGCATATAGATACAGTTTCACATCTTTGGTTGCTACCCTTTGAACCTTATGTTGAAGGTTAGAAGAAATGGTCTAGAAAGTTTAAATGTTGGTGTCATTTGAGTTTCTCCTTAGTGTATACACTACTACTGTGTACAGTGACACTTGTTATCTTGAGCTTCCAAAATGGAATGCTTGTGTCTTTTCAGATTACTTACTGGCATAATTCTCACTGAAATCCATGTGGATGATTGCATTCTGGTCATTTAGTATTTCTTTTTGGGACGTCAGTAAGTTGTGCTGGTGCTTAATTCGATCAACATGTTTCACGAAATTATTCACAGTTGAGGACAGCTCTCTTTTCATTTTTGATAGGTCTGTTGTGATTGTCTTCTACGCCATTTTATTGACATTTATTTTAATCCTCTTCTTGTTAGTATAGATTTCTTCTTTTACTCCGCAGCTTTCCTACCATCAACATCTTTTAAATCCAGCTCTTCATTCATACATTAATCACATTCCTTCATTAAACATTTCTCACGTCACCATCACAGCTGAGTTTTTCGAGCACCTCTCTTGGTGTTTACATCATGAGAACATCTTCCCTGTGGAGAACTTTGACCAGCATTTCCATATTAGCATGTTTGATGCATTTACAGATTTCCCTATCTTTAACTGCTATTTTTGTTATCCATTTTGATCGGTAATGAGTGAATATTGTGTAGCAGATGTGGAACCACTGTGGATGCTCCATCAGAAACTTTCTGTAAAAATTGCTCATACTGTCGTCCAAAAATCTCTTCTAAACTTTACCTTAGGGTGTCCAAACAAAACCCTTTTACTGTAGGCGAGATTCAGCTGTTGTTTTCTTCCTAAAAAAAAATTATGACATCCTTACAGAGATTCCTCACAATCCTCTTCTGCAAAAATTTCCGGTTTTCATTTCTGATGTTAACTCTTCCCCCTTTCAAAAAAGATACAGCGTGCATCATCTGATATTCTTCTCAAAATCTTCCCTCTGATGACCAACTCTTCTAGTTGATCAGATCAGCAAAAACATTTTCTTACCTGGCTGTGGTTCCCAGGATCCTACAGTTTCTGAATCCTTTTCCTTGGTATTGCTTGTGTCTTTTCAGATTACTTACTGGCATAGTTCTCACTGAAATCCATGTGGATGATTGCGTTCTGGTCATTTAGTATTTCTTTTTGGGACGTCAGTAAGTTGTGCTGGTGCTTAATTCGATCAACATGTTTCACGAAATTATTCACAGTTGAGGACAGCTCTCTTTTCATTTTTGATAGGTCTGTTGTGATTGTCTTCTACACCATTTTATTGACATTTATTTTAATCCTCTTCTTGTTAGTATAGATTTCTTCTTTTACTCCGCAGCTTTCCTATCATCAACATCTTTTAAAACCAGCTCTTCATTCATACATTAATCACATTCCTTCATTAAACATTTCTCACGTCACCATCACAGCTGAGTTTTTCGAGCACCTCTCTTGGTGTTTACATCATGAGAACATCTTCCCTGTGGAGAACTTTGACCAGCATTTCCATATTAGCATGTTTGATGCATTTGCAGATTTCCCTATCTTTAACTGCTATTTTTGTTATCCATTTTGATCGGTAATGAGTGAATATTGTGTAGCAGATGTGGAACCACTGTGGATGCTCCATCAGAAACTTTCTGTAAAAATTGCTCATACTGTCGTCCAAAAGTCTCTTCTAAACTTTACCTTAGGGTGTCCAAACAAAACCCTTTTACTGTAGGCGAGATTCAGCTGTTGTTTTCTTCCTAAAAAAAAATTATGACGTCCTTACAGAGATTCCTCACTATCCTCTTCTGCAAAAATTTCCGGTTTTCATTTCTGATGTTAACTCTTCCCCCTTTCAAAAAAGATACAGTGTGCATCATCTGATATTCTTCTCAAAATCTTCCCTCTGATGACCAACTCTTCTAGTTGATCAGATCAGCAAAAACATTTTCTTACCTGGCTGTGGTTCCCAGGATCCTACAGTTTCTGAATCCTTTTCCTTGGTATTGCTTGTGTCTTTTCAGATTACTTACTGGCATAATTCTCACTGAAATCCATGTGGATGATTGCGTTCTTGTCATTTACTATTTCTTTTTGGGATTTCAGTAAGCTGTGCTAGTCCTTAATTCGATCAACATGTTTCACGAAATTATTCACAGTTGAGGACAGCTCTCTTTTCATTTTTTGATAGGTCGTTGTGATTGTCTTCTGCGCCATTTTATTGACATCTATTTTAATCCTCTTCTTGTTAGTATAGATTTCTTCTTTTACTCCGCAACTTTCCTATCATCAACATCTTTTAAATCCAGCTCTTCATTCATATATTAATCACATTCCTTCATTAAACATTTCTCACGTCACCATCACATCTGAGTTTTTCGAGCACCTCTCTTGGTGTTTACATCATGAGTACATCTTCCCTTTGGAGAGCTTTGACCAGCATTTCCATATTAGCATGTTTGATGCATTTGCAGGTTTCCCTTAACTTTAATTGCTATTTTTGTTATTCATTTTAATCGGTAATGAGTGAATATTGTGTAGCAGATGTGGAACCACTGCGGATGCTCCATCAGAAACTTTCTGTAAAAATTTATCATACTGTCGTCCAAAAGTCTCTTCTAAACTTTACCTTAGGGTGTCCAAACAAAATCCTTTTTCTGTAGGCGAGGTTCAGCTGTTTTCTTCCTAAAAAAAAAGTTATGACATCCTTACAGAGATTCCTCACTATCCTCTGCTGCAAAAATTTCCAGTTTTCAGATCTGATGTTGACTCTTCCCCCTTTCAAAAAAGATACAGCGTACATCTTCTCAAAATCATCCCTCTGATGACCAACTCTATCTAGTTGATCAGATCGGCAAAAACATTTTCTTACCTGGCTGTGGTTCCCAGGATCCTACAGTTTCTGAATCCTTTTCGTTGGTATTGGAAGGCTGCCAGCCTGCAATAAATCTTCTGTTCCTGATCTTTAGAGTTTCTTCCCATATCTAATCATATAAGAACATTTTATAACTTATGAATTGATTTCAAATAAATAAATAAAACTAAATATAATTGATGATAATATCATAAAATTAGACAATGTGGTCACTTTTCATACAGTGTTCATAAATGTAATTATTAAAATGTTGTTAAAATACATACAATGATTAAAAACAATTTTATGGACACTTTTCGTAATATGGCTATTCTTCTTCGGGACTTATCTTCAGTAATGTTTGACACTGTACCAACATTTGCTTAGAAGCATCAATAATGGCTGAAGCCACAATTTGGGCTCTGCTTCATACTTCTGTCTCAGTTCCCTCAATTCTTCTTTCCCTTATAAATACAAATAAGCCATGTTCTGACATAGCTTATTCAGTTAGGTGACTGTATTACCAAAAGCAGATTCCTTCTGATTGTCGAGCAGGATAGAATAACGCACACAAAACACTACTGCAAGTGCTATAAAAAAATAAGTGATCTCCATAGAAATTTTGCTTCCTTGCACTTTAAGATTAAGTTATTTTCATATGCGATGTGATGTCAAACTTACTAAATCAGGCACCAACATTTGCTTGGAAGCTTCAATAATGGCCGAAGCCGCAACTTGTGATCTGCTTCATACTTCTGCCTCAGCTTCCTCAATACTTCTTTCCTTTATAATTATAAACAGGCCATGTTCAGACATACCTCATTCAGTTAGGTGCGAGGCTGTCGCCGCTCTCCTTAGTTGCTGCAGTTGCATAAGCCGCCCCGGATTTGGATCCGTAGCGGCCACAGTCCAGCATTCGATGTTCTCTGCCTCTCCTTGCTCCGGCTGCCAGCTCCAATGAATCCGGACAAGTAATTCGAGGTGGCACTTTGTCGTCAATCAGTAAAGATGTTAATTTGGGCACCAGCCCCCTCGAATTTACTTTGGTAGCGTTGAGTTTCCCAGGTTAGCTGGAAATGGTTAGGACACGGGGTTTGGGAGATGTAGCTTGGTGAATGGAATGATGTATCCGAACACACTTTCAGTTTGTAGTAATCAATCTCAATTAGAATGTTTATTATTCTTCGCTTGTAAATTAGTTCTAGTAGAACGCGTGTCCAAGTGTGTAGTTTAATTTCACTGCATAGAAGGTAGTCGACGAGTTAAAGTGTTTATACTACTCAACGATTTATAATACTGATAATCATCCGCCGAGTTATTGAACTTGATGATAATTGATTTCGATAAGGGTTTTGATAAAGATAAAAGAATAGTCAGTAATTCACTAACAATCAAGAGCGTACATCGATGGTGGCGGCTATTATGGAACCTACAAATTCAACACGATCTGTATGACATTGCTTAAATTCTTTGAAAATATTCTAAGGCCACAACATATGTATTTACGTAGACTGAAACTCTTCTATATATCACGATGCACGAGTGTCTGACTCTTTAGTGTATACTCTGTCACTGTATTCGCTGACAAAAACTATCATTTGAAATATTATCTCCTTGCCGCATCGAATATCTCGCCTAAGTATTTTCACTAGAATGTTTCGCGGACTCTTCTCTCAGAATACGTCTTCGCCGCACGAGTTCTATCCGATGAGTCTTTCTATTCTCTCCTCACAACAACTAACTATCCTAAAATCACTCCTCTGCATCTAAATCACATGACCTGTCTATGAACTCTAATTGGCTATGATGATACCAACGTCGTCATAGACGCGCTCCTTGAAAATGTACGTTGAAGTGAATTCCCAACATTTACTAATGTCATTTTAATAGTTCTCAGAAACACCAAAACTCCCCCTTGGAAGACAAAGCCTCGTCGCTACTACCTTACTGACGCGTACACAGGTCAACTGAGTCCATCTACTCACAATACAATAATTCACGCATCGCAACATCGGCGTCAGAAGTCTGACTGTCACAATAGAATTTCGCACTCTCACCCTGTTATGTATTCTTCATCCTCGCCTAGCTGCTAAAACCTCTAGCGTTCTGTAACCATCATTTTACAAGCCCAATCTATAATATATAACATCAATACTGTAGAATATTATATCAAGATAAATATGCGATGCGTACAAAACTACATCTATATATATAAAAAAAAACAATAATCAAACAAATAATATCTAACTACCTACGTGAAACCGTCTCACGTGACTATCAACAAAAGCAGATTTCTTCTGATTGTCAAGCAGGACAGAATAACGCACACAAAACACTACTGCCAGTACTATCCAAAATAAAAGTGATCTGCTTAGAAATGTGCTTCCTTGCACTTAAGATTAATGTACTTCGGTACATCACACAATAATATAATACTTAAGATTAAATTTTTACATATGTGTTGTGATGTTGTGAAAATTATTAAATCGGGCACCAACATTTGCTTGGAAGCTTCAGTAATGGCTGAAGCAGCAACTTGTGATCTGCTTCATACTTCTGCCTCAGCTTCCTCAATTCTTCTTTCCCTTATAAATACAAACAAGCCATGTTCTGGCAGTTCATTCGGTTAGGTGACTGTATCAACCAAAAGCAGATTCCTTCTGATTGTCGAGCAGGATAGAATAATGCACACCAAACACTACTGCAAGTACTATCCAAAATAAGTGATCTACATGGAAATGTGCTTCCTTGAACTTAAGATTAATGTACTTCAGTACATCACAATAATAAAATACTTAAGATTAAGTTTTTTCATATTATGCGATGTGATGTGGAAATTATTAAATCAGGCACCAACATTTGCTTGGAAACTTCAATAATAACTGGAGCAGCAACTTGTGATCTGCTTCATACTTCTGCCTCAGCTTCCTCAATTATTCTTTCCCTTATAAATACAAACAAGCCATGCTCTGGCATAGCTCATTCAGTTAGGTGACTGTATCAACCAAAAGCAGATTCCTTTTGATTGTCGAGCAGGATAGAATAATGCACACAAAACACTATTGCAAGTACTATCCAAAATAAAAGTGATCTGCATAGAAATGTGCTTCCTTGCACTTAAGATTAATGTACTTCGGTACATCACAATAACATAATACTTAAAATTAAGTTTTTTCATAATATAATACTTAAGATTAAGTTTCATATGTGATGTGATGTTGTGGAAATTACTAAATCAGGCTCCAACATTTGCTTGGAAGCTTCAATAATGGCTGGAGCAGCAACTTGTGATCTCCTTCATACTTCTGCCTCAGTTCCCTCAGTTCTTCTTTCCCTTATAAATACAAACAAGCCATGTTCTGGCACAGCTCATTCAGTTAGGTGACTGTATCAACCAAAAGCAGATTCCTTCTGATTGTCGAGCAGGATAGAATAATGCACACAAAACACTACTGCAAATACTATCCAAAATAAGTGATCTACATGGAAATGTGCTTCCTTGCACTTTAACATTAAGTTTTTTCATATTATGCAACGTGATGTTGTGGAAATTACTAAATCAGGCACCAACATTTGCTTGGAAGCTTCAATAATGGCTGGAGCAGCAACTTGTGATCTGCTTCATACTTCTGCCTCAGCTTCCTCAATTCTTCTTTCCCTTATAAATACAAACAAGCCATGTTCTGGCATAGCTCATTCAGTTAGGTGACTGTATCAACCAAAAGCAGATTCCTTCTGATTGTCGAGCAGGATAGAATAATGCACATAAAACACTATTGCAAGTACTATCCAAAATAAAAGTGATCTGCATAGAAATGTGCTTCCTTGCACTTAAGATTAATGTACTTCGGTACATCACAATAATGTAATACTTAAGATTAAGTTTTTTCATATGCGATGTGATGTTGTGGAAATTGCTAAATCAGGCACCAACATTTGCTTGGAAGCTTTGATAATGGCTGGAGCCGCAACTTGTGATCTGCTTCATACATCTGCCTCAGTTCCTCTTTCCCTTATAAATACAAACAAGCCATGTTCTGGCATAGCTCATTCAGTTAGGTGACTGTATCAACCAAAAGCAGATTCCTTCTGATTGTAGAGCAGGATAGAATAATGCACACAAAACACTACTGCAAGTACTATCCAAAAAAAAAGTGATCTGCATAGAAAAATGCTTCCTTGCACTTAAGATTATTGTACTTCGGTACATCACAATAATATAATACTTAAGATTAAGTTTTTTCATATGCGATGTGATGTTGTGGAAATTGCTAAATCAGGCACCAACATTTGCTTGGAAGCTTCAATAATGGCTGGAGCGGCAACTTGTGATCTGCTTCATACATCTGCCTCAGCTTCCTCAGTTCTTCTTTCCCTTATAAATACAAACAAGCCATGTTCTGACATAGCTCATTCAGTTAGGTGACTGTATCACAAATGCAGACTTCTTCTGACTGTCAAGCAGGATAGAATAACGAACACAAAACACTACTGCAAGTACTATAAAAAATATAAATGATCTGCATAGAAATGTTGCGTCTTGCACTTTAAGATAAGTTTTTTCATATGTGATGTGATGGTATGGAAATTACTAAATTGAGCACCAACATTTGCTTGGAAGCTTCAATAATGGCTGGAGACACAACTTATCTGCTTCATACTTCTGCCTCAGCTTCCTCAGTTCTCCTTTCTCCTATAAATACAAACAAGCCATGTTCTGACATAGCTCATTCTGTTAGGTGACTGTCGAAAGCAGATTTTTTTCTGCAGACAACAAACTACTGCAAGTACTATGAAAAATAAAAATGATCTCCATATAAATGTTGCTTCCTTGCAACTTAAGTTGGGTTTGTTGATGTGCGATGTGATGTGAAAATTACTAAATCGGCACCAACTTTTCCTTGAAAGCTTCATAATGGCTGTAGCCGCAACTTATCTGCTTCATATTTCAGTTTTAACTTCCTCAATTCTTCTTTCCCTTATAAATACAAACAAACCATGTTCTGACATAGCTCATGCAGTTAGGCGGCAGTATCACCATAAGGAAGTGTTTTTTTCTGATTGTCAACCAAGGCAGAATAGTGCACACAACAAACTACTGCAAGTACTATCAAAAATGTAAATGATCTGCATAGATATGTTGCTTCCTTGCAACAACTTAAGATAGTGTTGTTGAAGGGGGATGTATGATGACTTCGAATTTTTTGGAATTAGGTGAGCCCTTGTCTCTGTACTCCATTGATTGTCGTTTATTTTCCGGGTTGTAATGATGTGCCCAAGGCTCATCACAAGTGACAATCCAGTGGTGAAAGTCCGCCTTTCTGTGCATATCAAATCAGAAGTTCGTAACAGACCTGTTTCCACTGCTTTTTCATTTTGGGAGTGAGAATTTATAGCATCTATCACGAATACATTTTCCTATAACCAAGGAAAGCAGGGATAATGTGGTTGACTTGCTCAAGTGATATGCCAACTGTTGTGGCGATGTCTGCTTGACATGGCGATTGGTGTGAATTGCTCATCCACACGCACTTGATGTGCTTTTGTGGCTGTTACAGGTCGTCCACACTGCAGGGTTAGCCATGTAGGCTTATGCCTGGATTGCTGTCTTTCACACTCCTTGCCCACCTTCTGACAGTATTCACATCTACAGATGTGTTGCTGTAGACAACACTCATCTCCGATGAATGTCTGTGTGTTCACAATCCTCACGATGAATTCAATCACAGCACATTGGTTCAGTCGAACATCCATGTATGTCACAATTTTCTCAACTGTTCTGCACATGCGTGACTTTGTAGTCTAGTGCTGCTAGGTGTAGTGATAGTCAGTGAATTAGGCTTTCCTTACATATTAGTTTCACGTCTGTGTCTTGCAAATTGCTGAAGCTGTAATATCGAACGCAAAACTTTTCAAACAACCTCGTATTTGAGCAGTCATGCAACCTTTTAAGGCATCACATGCTGAGAAATCTTCCACCCTAGATCGTTGTTGCTATTTCGCTAGCAGGTCTACTTGATTAGCAGCTTGCAACTCAGCAACACATGTTAGCGTGTCTGTGGCTCGTTACATGATCTGATGTAGGAGCATCTTATTGGAATTAGTTCACCGTTTCACAAACTCAGATATAGTAAAATGTAAATGTAACTTAACCTGAAATTAAAATATTATTCAAAGTATATTTTACTAACCATTTAGAAAAAAACAGTTCATCATCATCATCATCATCATCATTGGCGCTACAGCCCAAAACAGGCCCTGGCCTTCTTGATTCTCTGCCTCCAATCTTCTCTATCCCGGGCTCTCACTTCCCAATTCTTACACTTCAGTAGCTAAATCTGTGCTTCAGTGGCTGGTCATGATAATATCTTTGAAAAATATTGAAGTGCAAGAGGTCAAATGACTTCATTGTCAAATGCCTGGCATTAGAAAACAACAACAACACTTCAGTAGCTGCTGACAATCTTCCTTGATTGAGTCCTTCCATCTTTTCCTAGGTTTTGAATAGGTCTTTTGCCATATATCTGATCCTGCATAGCCATCTTCGGTATGCTTGAATTGTCCATTCTCTGAACATGTCCAGCCCATTCCAGTTTTTTGAGTTTCACTATTACTGAAATCTCCAAATCTTTGTATCTATTGTAAATTTCTTTGTTATATCTTATTCTCCAGATCCCATTATCTCTAACGGGTCCGAGAATTCTTCTTAACACTTTTCTTTCAAAACTGTTGATTATGTTTCCTGTTTTTTTGGTCATAACCCATGTTTCGCATCCATAAATTAATACCAAGCATATCATTGTCTTGTAAAGCCTCATTTTGGTATTTGGGTGAATTTGTTTAGATTTGAACATGGGTAAAAAATTATAATAAGAATGATTAGCATTCTGTTTTGTATTTCCTGATTTTCATCATTTCTATTGTTAATTATTGTTCCCAGATAATTAAAATAGTCCACTCTTTCTATTTTGTGATAGTAATTTTACCTAATTTCCTTCTCGCACACTCACTGTACATTTCCCACTATCGATCACCATTCAGAATCTATCTCCTAACTCAGATTGGCAGCACTAGACCCCCTACTATAATTACTCTCATTCAATAAGGAGATGCGTACATTGTTTACTTCTGCATCAACCACACACTCCCTGTTAAAATATTTGTCCTCTGTTTTGCACAGATGCTCACAACATTTCCTTCATTTTTTTGGGGGAATATTTGTCATTAGTTTTATGAGCAAACATTCTTTCTCACATAAAGATGTGCCAGTACTCTGGTTAGGTACTTGATGTTTTATGTCACCCCATATCAACTCAATTGGATTTAAGTTGGGATGATATGTGGGAAGCCAAAGGGATATGTGACCATATTTCATTGTCACCTCATTAACTACATAATATCTTCATTCGTAGTGAACTCATTTTACTATCTGGAGAAGCTGGGACCTCCTGTCTGATTAATTGAAGTAAATTTCGTGTTTTCTCTGTCACTCCACAATTTTGTGATTAGGAGTTGTGTGGGGTCTCTTATCTATCTACACATCTCACAATAACACTAGAAGATTCTAATTCAGGGAGAAGTTAATTCGCCATCCACCTATAATTATTTGCGTTCATGGAGGCATGATATCCCTACTTTTTTTTTTTACCACTTTTAAACACCGATAATGCATCTTCCATGAATCCCTCTTTCCTCCCACTGTGTAGGGCTAGCACTATTAGCCTTTGACCTTTTCCTATTTTAATTAGAATGCCTAATTCTTCCTGTCCTTGCTAGCATGATTTCACAGAGTGTGATGCTTGTATGTAGGTTTCGTCTACATAACACTATACTTGCTTTGCCTCCTGTGTTTTTTATTTCATTTAAATAATGTGTTCTCCACATTGTAATGTTTGATCTTTTTATGAATACTTTTCTATTATTTTGAACTTTTTCTTCTTAAAGCCAATTTTCTTCAATGTCTGATGTAGAAATTCTCGTCTGCAGTCAGTAAGCAGACCTTCGTTCGAAGTTTCTAACAGTTTTCCAACGATAGGGCATTCTTTTTCTATGGAATATGCGCGAATTTTTTTTTCTTATGGTACAGATTGTAAAGTTGTCCACTTCTGCTCTTTTCTTCCTTTCGTCTTTTCTTTCATTGGATGTAGAGAAAGATAGAGAACCCTTTGCTATAGTAGAGTATTGGTGAAATGATAATGGTGAGGGGAAATGGGAGAACCCTGAGAGTAACCCTTTGTGCCTGCTTTATTCACTTCAAATTCCTTCGTGGATGGGGATCGAACCTGAGTCACCAGGGTAAAGGGTAGAGAGGCTAAGAACCAGCATAGAACATTGATTTAATCCCATATGTCCACTCATATTGATATTGTCATTGTCTAGTATTATTGAAGAGTACAGGGGAAGAAGAATAGGAATGCCAAAAAGTTGGTATTTTTATATGAAATACATCCTCCCCAGATAATTGCCAGAATGTTTTGTATTAACGATCAAAATACACTATTGTGAATTTAACATAAAAAGTACAAAATAATAGAAAATAAGAGGATGATCCCAGAAGTAATGCACACTGTGCATGTGCTCTCATATCCATGGATATGCGTGGTTATTATTTATTGAATTAATAGTGAGAGTTATTCTGAACGATTCTATGCAAGTTCAATTGAATTGCTTAAAAACTTTTTTGTGTATAAGTGATTGAATTGGAACGACGAAAATCAGTCACGTCACTGTCTGAGATCAAAGATCATTCATTGAAATAGAAAATTTACATGAACATATGCAGCCGGAAATTTATGAATTTCTTCAAGAGAAGTGTGTGGTGACTCTGCAGTAGACCATAATACCATTTCCCGAAGGTCTCGATATGTCTACAGAAGACAACACACTGGAAGACTGAAATCATCACCGGACTTCTCCACAGAGGTAATTGTTGCCAATGTTTTGGAAGAAGACAGATGGATCACATGTGCAGACATAGCCCATAAGAAACTGTGCTCAAAGATTCGCCAGAACCGACCACAGCTATTGAAGTCTGGTGTGCTACTTCACTACAATAATGCAAGACTGCAAATTGCCGAGCCAGTGAGTGCCACATGACTGATTACAAGTGCGAAAAACTCCCCTCAGTCAGTCTGAAGTCCGAACATGAATCCACCTGACTATGATCTTTTCCTGAAAATGAAAAATCCCATTCGGGATCAACTTTTGCATTGTTAAATGGCCTGAATACAGCTGTGACCCAACGAAGCCGAGACCTAAACTTCAAAGGAGATAAATTGTGAACAGGAACATAATTTCTAGCATGATAAAGAACTGATTTGGTGTAACCTGCATAAAATGTATGAGAAACTATGTATCACCTTCATGACTGTCTTTCATAAGGTGTAAAAATTATTTTTATAAACGAAGTTACAGTGTAATTTCAAATACTTACCTGGTATACTGAGAATCTCTTGCTATTGCTAATTAATATGTAAGTGCTTTTAGATAAAATTAACTTTATTCAGCATTCAGAGAGAAATTAAGAGTGGTATGTTTGAATATACTGGATGCTCATTTCAAAGTGTGTCATGACGTCACTGTTGTGAGTCAGCAATTTGAAGCGAGTTTCAACTTTTATGTCAGAGAAGTTGCCTATAAATCAAGGCGTTCAATCTGAACTTGAGAATGTGTACGGTAAAACTTGAACGTCGTAGCAACAGATGGCAGTCTGTGTGCTACCATAACCTCTTTCGAACTGTGTTTTGCGCGGGCAAGTCGTACGCAGGGTATTTATCATCGGTTACGTACGACAACATTCCACAATACAAATCAAATGCTCCGTGTCCATGTTGACCGTCGAAGTTAATGTCAACAAATACTGTATGTAATCGTCTTAACCCTCTCCCCATATCCCGACAGTAAGAAAAAACTCACCTCAGTACGTGTTTCCAAACAGTTCACATTCCTGCCACTACCGGCGTTAACCGTACGTATCGGTAAGTACTCTTCAGAATGATCGCCGTACTTGCTAGGCAACTTCTCTGGCACATAGGTAATATGCCTCTGCGGAAGTGTAAGAAGATAGAATTCTCTAGGCTCATCAGGTAGCCACATGACATACAGCGAGCCACGACACACTTTGAACTGAACACGCAGTATGTATGTATATATTACTAGATGGAATTTAATTTGATATGTATTAAAATGATTATATTTTGACAAATTCACAAAAATATATTTTTAGTAAAAATGCTTTTGAATGATATGTTTATTGATACCCTTATACTAAGGTTACCAGATGTCCCCGTTTTCTGGGGACAGTCCCCAAATTTTGCTTTCCATCCCCGAATAGAATTCATCCATGTCCCTGAATTTAATAATTTGTCCCCAGGTTTTCAGTGTTTATTATAATTTTGTGAAAATGCTGTTCAATATCTCAGTGCCTGGAGCATTCATTCACAAGATAGGATATCTGTGGAATGTATATTGCTGAGATCTTCACCAGAAAGAGGAAAATTTGAAGAGAGTCCATAATTTTTCTTGAAATATAGCTGGACTTCATCTGGTTGAAATAATTTGATTAAATTTCATGCTTGAAGACGTGTGAATTCAGAGAAAATAGCAAAATGGAATGAAGAAAATGCTCATATTTGCTCAAAATGGAGTAATTTTTTTTTTCCTCTGAGAAAATTATTTTCTGTACATAACTCCAGTTGATTGAACACACACTGTTTTCCGGAAGGTAGGAGTGGAGAAAGGTTTTCTTCAGTGAATATGTGGACATCCAAAAAAACCAGAATAAGTTAGAAACTGTTCCAGCCATGCTTGCTTCAACTTCAACAGGAATTTGCTGCAAAATTGGGGATCCAGAACTGACCTATTAAAAGAATTCACCCTTTTGAAATTGCCACTAGTTTACATAGTGGTTAAATAGAATCAATATTTTTAGTGTCTAAATAGAATGAGTATTTTAATTTTCCGAACTTCTAAAGTGTGTAAAAGCAATATAAGTGAATGGCAAACTTATAAAAATGTTATATATGTCGATATGTCCCTGGAAATTGTGAAAAAAATTTGGTAGCCTTACTTTATACACATCTCACAAAAAGTTTAAAATTTGTGGTAAGAGTCAATCAATACAGAGAGCACACCATATGTAAAAATTACGACAGTGTTTGTTTACAATACATCAGATATCGCTGATTATGGTCTATGTGGCATCTAGGTAAACAGTGCCCTTTGACTTGAAGACAAGTAATATCCCATATTACAATCTCATTTTCTGGAACTCCAATTATGCAGCATGAGAACCTTCTAAAATATAACATCTGATTCCTTGATATAATCATGTTATGACTTTGCACACACAAGCAGAAATGATATTCCTATAAGGGATCACTCAAATCCCATTTTTAACTTCGTTGTTTCAAATTAGAAGTTGTGGAAAAAGACTGTCTCATATAACCACCTTCTCTAATTATGCACTTGTAAGCTGTAACTCTAAATATGATATATACTAACACAAACATAGCTATTAAAAAAAAAACCCCAAGCAGTCGTAGTTCTGTGATCGAAATCATGTTCATACCTACTGTATATTCATATAATCTTTTTAAAAGAAAAGCTTCAAAAATAAAAATCATATCCTAATATTCATTAGCCAGGAAACCATAGCACTAATCAAACGTGTGAAGTCCGGATGGCAATAGAAGAATTGAATGGAAAGATTCCCAGCGAAGACGGAATACACAATGAATTCTTGAAGCAAGCCCCAGATCATCTGACACTGGCAATTACCACTATCTACAACAAAATTTTGGACATGGAGGAAATACCGAACCATTGGAAATCAAGCATGATAATTCTCCTCCACAAGAAAGGCACAAAAGATGACCTAAACAACTACAGGCCATTAAGTCTCATGTATAATTTATACGAGCTGTTTTCGAAAATAATTACTAGAAAGTTAATGAAAACCCTGGATGAAAATCAACCTATTGAACAAGCTGGGTTCTGCCCAGGGTACAGCATGGTAGACCACCTTCAAACTGTGAGCTAGATCATGAAAAAAAGGCTGAAGAATTCCATTTAACAGTATATCTTGCCTTTCATAGACTATAGCAAAACCTTCGACTCCGTTGAACACCCAAGTGTAATGCAAGCACTACACATGCAGGGAGTCAACAACAATAAATACATCACGATACTAAACTGTATAATCAAAGCTGTGTCAAAGTGAAAACCGAGATCGAAGGAGGACCATTCAGGCTCAAAAGAGGAGTGCGATAAGGAGACCCAATTTCCCCAAAATTATTTAGAAGTGTACTGAAAAAATGTTTGGCAAACTGAACTGGAACAGGAATAGGGAATAAACATCAACGGTAGCAGACTAAATAATCTAAGATTCGCTGATGTCATCGTATTGTTTGCCAAATCACCCAGAGAACTGCAGTCAATTCTCCAAGAACTATGCAACGCCAGCAGATCAGCAGGCCTCCTGTTGAACAAGACCAAGACACAAGTAATATCAAACGGGCCGGAGTTACCTGTAACAATTGATGGTACAGAACTACAACACACATACCTAAGACAACTAGTCTCCTTTCATCAGAAGACGGAGCAGGAAATGAAAGAAAGGATTTCTCTCCCATGGAAGGCATTCTGGACTCTCAAGTTCATCATACTGGAGAAAACACTTGGCAAAATACTCAGAATAGAAATATTGGAGACCTGCGTAACTCCTGTACTGTAGTATGGGTGTCAGACATGGTCTCTCACTGCCAAACTTCACAACAATCTCCAACTATGCTAAAGGAGCATGCTGAGAAGGATACTAGGCTTATCACTGAGGGACAGAGTTCCAAACGAAGTGCTCCAAAAGATGTTGGCAATTGAAGATCCAGCACTGCAAGCCACCAACACCAAATGGAAGTAGGGAAGTCATGTTGCAAGACTTAGAGACGGAAGATGGACGCAGAAAGTCACACAATGGGACCTCCGCATTGGCAAGAGATGATGCTGAAGACCAAGAAGATGGACCAACTCTTCAGAAAATGTGTAGGAAGCCACTGGTCAAGCAGAGCAAGAAATAGAAAAGACTAGAAAAACCTAAGAAGACAAGTGAACAGCGACTAAATGCAGTGTGACAGAAACAAGTTAACTGAACAATATCAAAACAGTGTAGAATGTGAACCAAGTGAACAATCCCAACATCTCTTATGCAGAGTAGCTCACCGCATGAGACAAACAGAGCTTTCTCTCTATAGGAGGAGGCCTTTGCCCTCAATGAGACATTTTTAGGTTAATCATTTCATTTCAATATTCGTGAATCACATTCTATACATATTCTCTCAAAGATTAACACATTTATTTAGTGACAGGCATTATTTTGATTTCTGTATTATACTACCTATTAAGAATAAATAAACTTTATTTAAAAAAAAGTTACATTAGATATAGTGCACTTACTCAGATAAGCCACACGTCATTTGAGAAAACTATAAGGCCCCTTAAATAGCGGTGGCTTTCATATTCAGAAATATTAAATAATTTTCCATTACAGTTTTATGTAAATTACATTTATTGTTTGAGCTTCACTGTACCAAATTAAAACTACATAATACTGTACTATGAATGAAATCAGTCTGAACAGTATATTTCTTATACTGGTATATATATTGCTAAAAAGCCATTTAACATAATAAATGGCATTAATTATAATTCTAAACATGTCTTAAAAAAAATAAGGCATATATATATATCCAATGTTAATATAGTATAAATCTGTTCTTTACCTTACAATATACAGAGACTTGTGCTGTTAATTTTGTACAATTCGCCAGTTCATTTCTTTACACTTTCAAGAAGAATTTTACAATAATGTGGTCGATTCTATTATGTTATACCACAAATAAGTCATACAGAATTAAAAATTGGCAAATCAAAAATGAGCTGCAACAAAATTTATAAAATGGAACTATACATACATTATTATATAGACTAACTATAGTTCACATTAGACTTAGAGCCATTATTCAAACAAATTTTATTCACCACTTTCAATATTAAAAAATATAAAGTGTGGCTTAATAGTACAAACTTGTTCTTATTATAAATTACTAAGTTACTTTCAAAGAAGTTCATCGTGGTACAGCATAACTCACAAGAACACACTGCCTAAAACATCAGTTAACATACTGTATAAAAAATGCCTACAAAAGACAATGTATATATTTACAATTAATTTCAATAACATAAATATCTATTCTGCATTAAATATTTTGTACTATAATAAAACGAAATCCATTAACTAACATAATCTGACGGTTTGAAATGATTGATGACATTCACAGTCCACTGGTCTTCTACACCTTTAGTAAATTCTCTGATGAATCGGTAATTACAAATGAAAATCTTGTCTCTGTACTCTGGCAACATCCCCATATTCAAAGGTGGTGTTATTCCTTGCTGTGTCAGATCCTTTAGTCCTTGCAGCACATGATAGCACATTGTTATTTCTACAAATCTTTGCTGATTTTCTAAAACAAAAAAGAAAGAAATTACAATTAAACTCTGTTCAATATTTGTTTCGACCAGTAATATTGTCAACGCAAGACAATAGTTTGCTGTGAGATGCTACGTGTGTCACGAAATTTTGGTTGTTTTATCCTTTACTTGGATCTACTAAACTTTTCCCACATTAACACATTTAGTTCTAGTATAATATGTGAATACAAAGTTCAGTCATTGACAGTTGTACCAAGTACCAGTGCAGTGGCAGAAGCAGGTTGCATGGAATTATCATTATATGTAGAATACTATGATAAATGAATGGTGAAGTTGACATCAAACAAATTATCTCCTAAGAGCAATGAATTATTCATATAGAATTGTTTATATTTTTATTGCGAATTCAATCTAAAAAGAGACCTGTTAATGAGTTTATGTCAAAACCACCCTGCCCTCCCGTCGCTCAAACTGCACACCCAGATCTTCGAAGGACATAAACAAATCAATGGCTCAGTTCAAAGGGAAAACAACTCAAAATTTAAAGTTTTGAGAAACCTGTATTTTAAAGCTCTGTTGTGAAAAATCAAAGGATCGTTGAAATTACTCCAAATTCTGTTAATATAAGTTTCAAATTAGGATACGTGTTAATTGGATTTAAGCACAAAATTAAAAAAAAAAAATATATATATATATATATATAATTTTGACTTATCAGTTAACGTCACAGTTCAGACAGTGTAATCAGTTTAAGACAATTTTAACTCCTGAAATACACAGATATGGGACCAATAAAAGATCTCGCAAAGTTTTTATTTGTTAATTAGGCCTATAATTGTTAGATGTTTACCTGACTTATGCACCTACCAATAATAAAGAACTTATAGCCCATTTGTTATCTCGTGAAACCTACCTGCGTGTCAGGGGAAGAAGAAAGTGAAATGAGAAGTTTCCCCTCCCTAGCTACATTTCTACTTGTAGCTAGCTTGCTCACTTACCCCCACAATAAGGTTCTTACTATATGCTATGGCGCACCCAAGCATTTGGCTTAACAAGATAACGAATGTAGAATTTAAATAGGCTATATTAAGTTGAGATTAATAAAGTCATTAGAAAGCTACTTCCTGCATACCAGGTAGGCCCCTAATGTCACAGTCATCTGATATGACATTGTTCAGTAGCCTACAGAAAATAAAAATTACCTACATAATATTGTAAGATAATACATTAATGCACTAAAATCTCAGTATAGCTATTATAGGCTATATATGCTACGTTTTAATGCAATCTTACCCTAACAAACTTACTATCATCATCACTGAACATAACCCCAATTTGATATGGGAAAGAGAAGTAAATATCGTCCTTTAATAGAGCCAGTTCTTGTCGCTGAAGCATTGAAAAAGTTGATAAATTTCTCTTCACTTCTTGCAGCGCATCTTGTGTAACCATGTTTTCTAAAGATGCGAAGTCTCCTCTTGATAAACATCCTGATACATATTCTACTGCCTGAAATCAATTGAATTTTCTAATAATTACTTCTGAGTGAAAAAAAAAAAAATTATTTCACAGTTCATAATTAAAACTTTAGAAATTATATTTCCTCAAAATAAAAGGACGTATAAAGGCAATAATAATTATCTACATACTGCTCCACTGATTTTCCTAAATCAATTCTAAAAAAACAGGCGATCAAAATTATCTAATTATCAACTTATCTGCAATGGCTTAAAAAATAGCTCAAACCAATTCTCAGTTGGAGATAATTCAAATGAATTCGTATGAATGTCACATAAATGCTAACGCTATTTCAACAAACTACAGTCATTATTAAATTAATTATACCGGTATTTTGAGTCTGCAAAAACATAATTGTCACATCATCCACACGTTTACATGACAATGCTGTAAAGTAATGACACAGATTTAATGGGCCTGGACCTGACACTCCGTTCCTATTTTTTTTTTTTTTTTTTGCGAAGCATTCTTCGCTAATCTAACCCTTCATCAACCGACCTAACCTTGTTATCACTAACAGTGGGACTATTTGTCACTAATTTATTTCATCAAACCCTACCTAACCTTATCCCTGGGGGTTACTTGTCACTAAACTACAGTAGCTTATCAAACTCTACCTAACCTCCTCGCTAACAGTGGGCTGCTTGTCACTAATCTATCTCATCCAATCTAATCACTGTAGGGGGGCTACTTGTCGCTAGTAATCGCCTCATCGAACCCTACATAACCTTATCACTGAAAGTGGGGCTGCTTGTCAATGTATCTCCTCACCAAACCTTACTTGTCACTAAGGGTTAAGAGGGAGAATAGAGATGAATGCCCTATTTTTCCTGGTAAAAACAGCACATGTGAACGTCAGGCCCATTACCTTTCTGTTCGAAAATAAGTATACCTGTTTTGATCCATAAATAAAATCTGGAAGGCCAAATTCTTGATCAAAATAAGGTTTAATGATCAGATTTGCTAGTATCCAGTTTCTGAGTGTCTTTATAACACTTGGCCACACAATTTCTGGGAAATCCATAAGACTCGGTAACTTTCTTCTAGGAGGTCCTCTATCATCAGAGTACCACCGACATAAACCCGAAGTCTGATGAGCTCTGGAGTGTGTGGCATTCCTACCATTACAATCACTCCCCATATGAAAACAAGTAACACCGTGTTTATGCAAACGAAAATCTTCCTTGCTTGAACATATCTTATTTTTTAAATCTTGTTTCACCATCCTCAGATGCACATTTATACTTGATGTAAAATTAAGAGTTGTCGAAATACTATATATTGACCTACAAGGCATACCGATCATTGAATAATAATAAAATCGTCCAATATTCATCCAATGGTCACATACCACTGTATTCTTACACATGTATGTACCCATAGACAAAACAAATCCATATCTAGCCATATCTTTCAGACGTTCAGGGTTCAGGCAACAGATGCGAGATTCGGTCACGCCGTTACGGTATCATCTATGGAATCTTGGACATTAGTTCACATCAACACCACCAGAATCGATGGGCGCATTATTGTTGAGCTAGATTGAATTGCGGGAATTTGAACCATAAGAACACTGACCACGTTATGAGATAATGACATTTCAGATTATAGAAGTAGAAATTTTCATTAGTTTCATACCGTGTTTGGTGGTTAATGGTGAAACAAAGGAAATGTATATATGCATATTAGATACAGAAACGGGTGATTATCAAGGTAAGATCACAGTATATATATATATATATATATATATATATATATATATATATATATATATATATATATACTACAGTCACGAGCTTGAGTTTATGAGGGTACTAGAACAATAGACTGTGCAGGTACTATTTCGCATTGTCTGTGGTCCTAGCGATCCTAGTAGTTAGCAACTATCTATGGGTGCATATTTACCAATTACTACGTATTGAGCTTCGTGACTGTATATACTAGACTGTGCTAAGATAGTGATGAGAAGTAGGAAGATGTGAAGGTAAAGAAAATAGAAATTGACTTCCAATACAAGAAATTTTAATATATACAAAGACTATTAAGCAAATAGTACATTACTTGACTGAAAATACTGCCAATCCAAATGTATTTTATTACTTTAATTATTGTTATATTTAGCTCACAACATTTGCATTAATTTATAGTTCCTACTTGAAAACATGTCATATGTTGGTTATAAAGCGACAATGTTCATAGTTTAATTTGTCATATATTCAATATAAATTTAGCATAATCATTTTGCTCCTGTTTCAGGTCTACTTATAGATATACAGTATTTATAAGTGGCAAGGAAATTGAATATGAATCGTGTATTTAAATACCGTATTTTAGACATGTGTCTTTAGTGAAGTGAAACAATACAAATCATGTGAGGCAAAACAAAAGGATATCTAAAGTTAATCCTTCCCAACAGAGATACAAAAAGAGAGAAACTATGACAAGAGAAAAATCGATATATCCGAAGCCACAGTAACTATAGCTCTAATTCTAAAGGATCTACGAGTAAATCTGATGTGTGGTAATGTGTCTATTTACTGAGTTTCTAGTGGTAGCCATGCACCACTAGATCTGTGATCGAGTGATTTAAAATTCTTGATCGCCATACAATTTACAGTAGTGCGCAGTTAAATAAGGAGTAAAGCTACAGGTCGTGGATTCGATCCGATAGGGGTCATGGATTTTCTCTCTTGAATTAATGCTTCCAGCCATACTATGACCCTGGAGTTTACTCAACCTCCAACAGAAAATACGCGGGTGGCCCAAGGGTATTTCCTTGGGGGCAAAGGCGAGACGCACATTGGACTGTCATCCCCGCTGCCATTAATGCTGAATGTCTATACAGGTGGGAGCCTTAGCCTTCTGTCACACTTGCACCTGCACTGTGTGCCTCCATGGCCTGAAACGGGGATGACGGATGATTTTAAATAACTGTAGGCATCATGTGATTTTGGTGATTAAATAAAACAATGATGGATACGGTGGGGGAAATGGGATTACTCGTCGGCCTGGTTGGCGCAGTTGGTATAGCGCTGGCTTACTATGCCCGAGGTTGCGGGTTCGATCCCGGGCCAGGTCGATGGCATTTAAGTGTGCTTAAATGAGACAGGTTCATGGGACAAAATACCGGGACACCGGCGAAGCTGATATAACCTCGGCAGTTGCGAGCGTCGTTAAATAAAATATATCATTAACATTGGGATTCTAGTTGGATCCACCGGGAGTCGAATCCTGTTTGTCAATTCTAGCCTATCATCTGTGCTCCTTGTGGCGCTATCGTAGAATGTTCTTTTCGCGCAAGAATTCATTATTTCGAGAATGTACTCATGATTTAAACGAGAGGTCGAAACCAAAGACAGCAATAGGTAAAACTATATTGCTACAAAGATCAGTATATTTTCAAGGTTTATTCCTTCGTAAGTTTAAAAAAATTCTGTAACCTCTCATAGATAACATATTCCTTAAATCTGAAATGGGCTGTTATGTCTTATTATACATATAAACTTACGTAATGGGTTTCAAACACTGGTTTTCAATTCTCCTCTTGCTCTCGTAAAATTGTAATATCTTTCTTTGAATCGTTGACATTTATACAGTGCTGCTGCCTAGCAGGTTTGCCGTGTAGTTTGTGAGTTTGATTCATTTGTGGAGATGTAAATTGGGTTTTATGTAGTGAGAACTTTTTAATTGTTTATACTTATTATTTGTGTTCTATTAAGGTAAGAAAATGGAAATGAATTTATGTAACACTAATATAGATATAGAGCTATAATGTAATGTCTAATATCAATTTTACGATTGGTCTCGTTTTCGTGATGGATTTGACGGATCGATGAAAGGCATTCCTGGGCCATGCCTGTCTGCCTGGGGCTGAAGAGACCTACAGATAAAATTCGCATTACAGAATCACATTGCCAAGCCCTTCACGTTACGCAAACAGGTGGATGATAGAAATTCATAACTTCACTTATGTATTTGATGATCCATGTTTAATACTAGTCAACAACACTCATTTTGTCGAGAAGAAATCACGAATAAGCCTTTTGTTTCTGCTATATGGTAGTAAATGAATAATATTATCAAGTAGATTATGGGACGTAAGGAGAAGTAATTCGGATGAAAATTCGATACCATCGGGACTACGGATGTTTGCGGATAATGAAAAATGGGAATATTAGAATAATCTAGAGTGAGTCAAATGTTACATTCTAACAAAAGACCACATTGTACATTATTGTTATGTAAGAAGCATATGTGTATGTTTTGTATGGCCAAATTAAATTTATACACAATTTTTCATATCAAGAAATGTAATAAATTTACCAAATTTAGGAGTGAAACAGGCATTTAACCAAAAGTTTTTGTACGTTTAAATTGTTTTTAAAATTAAACCTGTAAACAATTTAAACAGAATAATTGTGTTTTAAGTGGTTCCAAAAGTTTGTGTTGGGCAGCACTGCCATTTCGGAAGTACCCTAGTACTTTTTTTTTTGTAAGATTTTGATTTCTAGCAATGCGTATGATGTGGTTTTTTTGGAATGTGTATAAAGTAACAGTGTTATGGTTCCTGCAATCTGAAATGAAAACATTAAACTGCTTCAATTCACATTTTTCTGTATATAACTCACGGGTGAATCATGCCTTGTGAGCTTATCCAGTGGTATGATTGGACTCCATCTTCTAAGACGAAAGAGTAATTTTCTTCCGAAGTCACATGTGAAAAGGACTTCTTTTTCTTCTTCACTTATACAGTTTTGCAAACAATAACATTTTTACTGTTGGCGTGACAAAACATCATGAGTTTTGAACTTTAACAGTCTTTCGCAGAAATGCTCTACAAATTCAACTTCTTTAACTACTGTTTTCATTTTGCAGTGATTTACAGTAGCCTAACCCACGTTCGTCAGTAATTTGATCAACAGATGTTTCTTAAAATTTATGAATCAATCTTTCTTTCAGTCTTCCTTCACCTGGATAATCATTGCACTGGTGTTTTAAAGCTTGATACATTTCTTGTAAAATTGTCTGAACGTGTGTTTTTGAACATTTACACTGGTGTATCCTTCTTTTATAGAAACGTCTTTTTTTCCCCTGGGATTATTTTACTTGCGGTATTTAATCATTGTAAATGTTTTTTACTAGTGATATAGCATGGAGAAGTTTTCCACCAGAATTAATATAAGGTACCATTTTTTTATAGTATAGCCTAGTTGTCAAATGTTATTCCAGGTTTTGAATCAGGGATGACAAAGTAAATTTTCGGGTCTTCAATTTTTTAACTGTTCGTGCCTATAATTACTGATATAATTATATAGTACTATCTAACAGCACTGTGGTCTATTAGACCTATATTAGTGGTAGCATCTGATCGTGTTGCAGTGTGTTCTATCCCTCGCCAATATGTACTTCCGTAAATATTGCGTGTTAAAGATTAGGTTTAGTTTAGGTTAGGTTAGATTAGGTGAGGGGATAGCAAGTGACTTGAGGCTGAATAATGTGACAAGGTTAGAGTGAGTTAAATGAGGGAGATAGGTGAGTGACGGGACATGGCAGGAGACTGTGACAAGATTTGAGTGCAAATCAAGATTTCAGGTATAACTCCCTGTAAAGTTGATTTTAATAATTTCGAGGGAAAAATTGTTCCGGAGCCGGGTATCGAACCCGGGACCTTTGGTACGTTAAACCAAAGGTCCCGGGTTCGATACCCGGCTCCGGAACAATTTTTCCCTCGAAATTATTCAAGATTTGAGTGGTTTAGATGAGGGGATACCAAGTAGCATGAGGCCGAGGACTGTGACAAGGTTAGAGTGGATTAGCTGAGGAGGTAGCTAAATGGCAGGAGACCAAAGGCTGTGTGTGATAAGGTTAGTCACAGATGTCGCTACTGTCCCCCCACATTTGTCCACAGTTGGTACTGCTAAGCTTAAGTAAACAAATACCTTGCCATCAAATTCTTCTCGAATTTTTACCACAGATCAACTGGAAAAATAACTAGCCTACTAGTATTTTTTTTCACTTTGAGGAGAAGAAGAGTTAAATTTTTCTTTCAGTTATGTCATCTTCTCATTTTTTGAAATTCCTTCAAGCTTTTGTGATGATGCAACTGAGGATAATAAATTTTATTTTAGATATACAGTAGAGTCTCGATTAACCAAGTTAATGTGGACCAAGACTACCTCAGATAAGGAAATACTTTGATAAAATGGATGGTTACTGAAAAACTGTGTTTTGATTATATATTAGACAAACTCTTTACTTAATAGACTTAATAGAATGAAGAAATCAGGTGGTATACGGTACCAGAAAGCAACAAACATGCAATGCTGTGTGTAGAATTTAAGTTACAATAATTTTTTTTTATGAGGCTCTGATAACACAAAACCTCGCTTAATTGAAACTCAGATAATCGAGACTCTACTGTACTTTCACTTTTTCCATTTTCAACTCTACTTATTCAGCAGAATAATGTCCCCCTCCCCGTATATTGGTGACAACTAAAATTGTTAAGAGACTTGTTAAGAAAACAAGTGATGTATCACAATCAGTAAATTCATTAGTTTCCACAGTAATGATGCCTGCTACTGAAAGAGCAATAATATCTTCATTCTACTCACAGAAATTTTATTTTTTCTTTGATTTTGAAATTACAGTCTTTTCCCGAACTTATACCGTATTTTCATTTCTTATTTGATTTCAAAATGATGTAGTGAACATGGCTATCCAGCTTCTTAGGCTTTTCCAGGTGCCTTATGGTTTTTTCTAGCTTTCTTCTTACAAACTGCTAAAGAGTATTTTCATATATGACAAAAGGTCAATGGCGTAACTCAGACAGTGGCATGTTTTTACCTGCTGATCCGGAGCTGCACTCAGATATGGGTTCCATTCCAACTTGGGCTAATTAATTATTGGTATTACCATGGAAAATCCTCAGTGTCATCTTGCTATTATCAATCCCATTGACACTAAATAATCCAGGTACACAGTAGTTGATACAGCAGCATCGTTATATAAGACTGAAATAAAAAGTGAGAGAAGCTACTAGACATACAGTACCTATGCTGAACACTTAATCACATAAAATATTAATCACTCTGACTCAAAACCATGTTACACCTGCAGAGGCTCAAAAGCATAAAATGGGGGTAATTCTGGAGGACGACTATCCACGATTTTCGAACTTTTTTTTTTTTTTCACTATTTTATGCTTGATTTTCGAAAGGTATAAAAAAATTTCGGAAACATAATTCCGAATGTAACCTAACATAACAATCTAAACTAACCTAACCTTAACTACTGGTAACTTTAACCAAACAAAACTAAGCTAACCTAACTTCACTACTTTGATCGCCACCATCGCCTACCAACAAACATAACATTACGCTACCATCCAAAACTATGTAAAACTTCAAAAATCTAAAAACATGTAAAACCATAGTCCACTCGCAACAATCTACGCATACAAGTGATGAATTTAATATAGAATTATACCTGCTCTGAACTTCTAAAATTCATGGAGAAGTTTTCCTCCAGAATTAATATAAGGTACCATAGAGCCTGTATCATGACCCAGTTGGTATTTCATCATGCAATATTACCAATAGTCTCACAAAACATGTCTTTTTAACAATGTTTTTGTTTCAGCGAACTAAATTTTTTTTCTGAAATTTTCAAAAATTAAAATTTGGAAAAGGGTAAACATTGTTTTCCTTTCTGTTTGGAATAAGCTACATACTTAAACACTTAAACTCATACAAATAGTTTTAAACAGAACCCTCTCTAACATTTATAGTTTCAGAAATACGAATTTTTTTTAACTCTAATTTACTAAGGAATTGACATTTTCTAACTTGAAAAAATTAATTTGACATTTCATTACCATTGCGGTCTCACGTTAAGGTACAAATGTATTTACCTACTTGGTTTTTAGTCGAGTCATACGCACCGTAAACAAAAGAAAAATTTAGTGCCGACACCAACTTTGCATCGAAATAGGGGTAGAAAGTTGCAGTGAAAGTGGGGGCAGAGATTCATACAGGCAAATGGAATCACTCCTTCTAGGTGGAAGGGATAGATGGCAGTGAGGGGCAACACATCTAATTTTCATGCGTTTCCTTACTGATCAGAGAAAAAAGCGAGTTTTCGTGAGGTCGAATCGGTGACAGGTTGGGTTAGTATAGGCTTTTGGTATGCCTTGGAAGAAAGGGCACATTATTAGATAATTGTGAGTATATGCAAGGCATACCAAAAGCCTAAACTAACCTAACTTGTCACTGAAACGAAAACTTTTTCTCTGTGATCAGTAAGAAAGCGCATGGAAACGAGATGTGTTGCCCCTCCTTATCACCAAATCTTCCACCTCAATGGAGTGATTCCGACAAACCCCACTTTCCACCCATATTTCGGTGCGAAATTGGTGTTGCCACTCAACTTTTTTTTTTTTCTTTGCGTTACGAAGGCAAATACAGTTTGTACCTTATCGCGGTAACGCAATTGTAAATAATAATTATTAATTTTCTAAGAAAAACTGTCCATTCAAAATCTAAAACAATATTATTAATGTGCTCTATAGACACAACTCGCATTGAAAATATCATTAAAATCTGATACAACATTAAAACGTAATTATTCATTTGTTGGTTTGACATGGAATGACCCAGATAAGCCTACTGATTTCCAATATTTCAGAGTCTGAACAAATGATTTTGACAATGCTATTTGTGCTTGTCCTTTTGTTCCAGATTAGTTCTATAACCTAGCCCATCTTGAATTGTGAACTAATGAACATTCACATTACCGTTAACTATTGCTATGATAATTTTACCTACGTGATATAGTACTTTCATCAACTCAGGGATTGGCCCTTTTGATACATTACAGTTCCGAAATGGTTCTTGTCATTATTTTGGTAGTTGATCTTTTTCTACTTCCGCATTTTTTACTTGTGAATGCTGATTACTGTCAAGCTCGCCATATGTTCGCACAGTTCTAGTGGCACCTTTAATTCTTTAAAATCAAGCTTAATATTTCAACAGTAGGATGCATTTAAATGAAGTATTCATTGTTGACTGCAACAGATGAAGTTGCATTATCTGCAAATCAGAATAATATTTTCCGGATCGTACATTCCAAAAATATTGTCGCATTGCGAAACATAATTCCTTCTTTTGTTTGTTTTGCGGTACTTACCGAACTCAGGATTAGCGATGCTGAAATATTAAGGGAATATCCGTGGACAGTTTACATTCGCAAGGTCCTTTAAGCACTGCGCCACTAGAAACTCTGCAACTTGCTCTAAAATAAACTATATCCGGTTTTGTAACGACTTTCGTTGTCTGCTGGTGTTGGAATTATTCATATCGAAACTAACCTAGGAAAATTAGTATTAATTTTAACAGTAACATTGTTATTGATCTTGTCCATGTGACTACGAAGGTTTTATTATTTCGTAACAATAGAAGGTTATCGTACAGAAGAAATAAAATGTTTCAAAATGTAAAAAAGTTCACGCAGTTCGAAAATATTTCGATATTTATCGATTTGTGATAGTCTTAGTAGGCCGTTCGTTATCTCCTGAAATCAGATGCATGCGTGCGTCGTAGCAAATAGCAAGAACCTTATGGTTAGGGTAAGTTAGCTAGCTACAAGTGGAAGCATAGGTAGGGAACCTTCCCAGTCCACTTTATTCTTCCCCACACGCACAAATAGGTTTTACGAGGTAACAAATAATCTATAGGAAAATAATTTCATTTATATTTAAATCGGCAAATGTAACCTACTTTTATGCAAAATATCCTAAAATTCCCGCACAGGTACAAAATGTGAATACCAGATGAAAATGGAGACGAAATTGTTGTTAAAGCGTATTGAATATTTGTGATTTGTAACTCACCTCGAGAGGTCGCTATACTGCTCTTTTGTTCAAGCGTGGGTTTTGTGTTATATACAGGGTGTAACAACTTTAATGTTTAGAATTTCTGGAACATGTTCCCTGACACGTTCTACGTCGATTAAACCTAACATACCTATATCCAGAGTTCTATAGGTTTGGATTATTTGTACTCCAAAGTTAAATTTTTTAGTTTAATTTTATCGCTGAATACTGAAAGAAGTAACACCAATTTCCGAAAGTGACATGTCTATGTCATTATTTTTATTAGTACCATATTACATTTTAATATCAACTACTTGTGAGTATGAAAGAAGAATTTTGAAAAAAATGTCCTTAAGATTCCAAACACTGTACTTCTTGAAATTTGCCAATAGGCACGTGAAAATACCTGTGCACTAGGAATCCTACGATTTGGGAACCGTGCTTGATATGTCAAAACAGCTGCTGTTGCATTGCCATCACACAGTCCATACACATGAACTATGTCGGCGTATTCCTGATGTGTGTACACAAAAGGCGTGTTTTAATGATCAAAACTCAATAAAAAGACTAGTCACAATACGGTTTATTTTTCTCACAACTGTTATTTTAAACTGTTGTCTGTTTCGCTTCCTTAGCAACCTAAACAATTTTAATTTAATTTCTCTTAAAAGTAAAATTTCCTTCATTCACTGCTTTTCAAATGTTTCTTATGTATCTCTACTTAGTAATGCCCTAAAATAGTCTTTGTATAAACGGTATAATGCTTGGAGCTGCAAGAAGTTCTATTTTTTCCAGCTCTGTTATCTCTGTAACCTCTCAATTTCGGATATAGGTATGTTAGGTTTAATCAACGTAGAATGTGTCAGGGAACATGTTCCTGAAATTCTAAACATTAAAGTTGTTACACCTTGTATATTAAGAGGTAATAAGTTACACTGCGTTACTTGTTTTATTTACATTAATGTTATTTACATAGCCTAGTTGGGTCATTCGACACAAAACTAACAAAGCTCCTGGAACATAATGACACCGTTTTTCATGAACATTTTTACACACGTTTGCCTTTATCGAAACCACATTTTACTGCAGTATATTTAGGATATTTTTATAACGAAATAGCCTATATGGGTTTTTAAAAAGTTATTTCGAATTAGAACACTGAAATTTATTTTAAATTCATAACTTTTATGTATTTTAATTAGAAAACTGAATTGTAGCTCATTTTAAAGCTTATAAAATCTACTTTCTTTCAATAGGCCTATATGTACAGTGACATTTTATTTATAAAAAGTAGTATCTTAATTTTCCTCGGAACTTTACATAAATGTTGCAACTTATATTACCTTCCTTGGTAAAAAAAAATCTTTATTTTGGTCTGACAGTATGTTCAAAATATTAGATACCGTACCCCTTAAAGAATCAACATCGTATTTACGTTTTCAGCCTGAGAAAAATCATTTTCACACATTGGAATTATTTTTATGCTTCCTAAAATCATCTAGTAATTTAGGTGTAAGATCTACCTCAATTGACGATATTTGATATATTCAAAAGTGCGAGAAACCTAAAAGGACAAACGTTTAAGATGCTGGTATAATTAATTCATCAAGCTGAAACTTGAACACAAATGAGATTGATGGTCTATATACGTACCCTAGTAGGTAGTTGAAGAAATAGCTGATAAAACAGGTTCTTTGGATGAACGCAAAATCAGGCAAAAGTGCTGTGTACTTACGAAAAACGTGATGATTAGGAGCTACCTTAGAGCATAGTCCTCAAGAGTCCCTGAGACGTAGGCTATAGGTGTAGCACAGAAGACAATTTCTGAAGCATATGCCATTTGGGGGGGGGGGAAATACTGTTGAAACGAAAGCACTACTTACAGAATTTCAGAAATTCAGGAATTACAGCCGCAAGATTACGATCGTAAATTTAATTTTTGAAGTTGGATGTTAGAAAAGTAAGTAATGAAATTAATCCTAGACCGATTTTCTTTTCTGACGAGGCTTGGTTTTATCTGAATGTCCACGTAGCATCGCATAACAGATAGGGGAGAGTTGGTAGTATGGGACATCGGGTAATATCGGACAGTGCGTTTCCTTCATCTACCACCAGATGGTAGTACCAGAATAACATGGTTACGTTTCTTTATGCGACATCACAGAAACGTAACCATGTCATTCAGGTACTATCATCTGGTGGTAGATGAAAGAAAGTCACTGTCCGATATTACCCGATGTCCGATACTACCCATCTCTCCCCTACTGCTTAGCAGGGAAGCCAGTATTCGTGAATGAGACTTCACTGTACAATGCATAGGGATGTGGTGTGCCATCATTGGCCGTAGAATTATTGAACTGTTCTTTCATGAAAAAACAATCAACTAAGCATTATTGTTCCTCTTTTTGGAAGGATATCCGCAATTAGATTGATGTAGCAGTAGGATCCATTGCAGGATAATTTATCTTGCTTAGTTTTTCTAGTATGTGTACAATTTTTTGGCTGTCTATAATTGATTGTTTTTTTTGGGGTGTTGTTAGAAGTTACTGATAAATGTAACATTGCTGTGTTGAAGTTAGGCGTTTTGTTTAGTAGGTTTTCCAGTACTATTTGTGTTACTTTCATTTCTACTTCAAATGCTGATTTGTTTCTGCCAGCTGGAATATAATGAGCCAATTCTTTACAGAAAATGCCAGCACTTGTAGTTTGTTGATTGTTTTAGAATTTATTTCGGAACATTGTTATAGGTTTATTGCTTTCTGCAGTTTATGACGGACCGAATGTTGGCCAGTTGACTGGTCATTGCTGCAGATCTCTCAGCATTTCACCAGATTAAACTTAGGTATATGTAACACAGTGTTGGAAACCCACTCTTCTCACAGTAGCTGCTGGAATAATAATAATAATAATAATAATAATAATAATAATAATAATAATAATAATAATAATAATAATCCGTGGCGCTACAGCTCACGAAGAGCCAAGATCGACCAGCCTGCTGCTGGCCTCACGGCCACATGCCGAAGTAGAGGTGAACGATCATCCAACCATAATGAAGGTATCGTGTGGTTAGCACAATGAGCCCCCCAGCCGTTATAGCTGGCTTTCGCAACCGGATTTCGCTACCTATCGTAGCTCCCCAAGTGCACCACGATGCTGGGTGGGCACTGGTCCCATACACTGGCCGAAATTTCATGAGAAAATTTCTTCCCCCATGAGGACTCGAACCAGCGCGCATTCCGTAACATGAGTCCTAGGCAGGATGCCTTAGACCACTACGCCACGGCGCGGAGCTTCTGGAATACATACCAGTATTTCACATCTTCTCAAATTGTCGTTCTCACTTTATATCGTAGTTTCTGTGAACTAATGCATCTAATTTCTCTTTTTTATATATATTCTTTAAGTACTCCTGCACAAGAGAATTTATTGTATATACTTTGTTTTTTTAGCATTCCCCACAGATGTCACAAGGTTTGAGGTCTGGGGAACGTGGAGGCTACAAACTCCTGTTGATATTTCTACACACAAATATCTGGCGCATTTAGATTATGGATAAATTAGCAGCATAAGCTGTGGCAGTAGCAATAACATATTACACTAATCAGACTTCAGATGTATACAATTGTTCTTCCCCTGACACAGTCTGGCCGCGAAACCAGGTGGCCCGGGTTCGAATCCTGGTCGGGGCAAGTTACCTGGTTGAGGTTTTTTCCGGGGATTTCCCTCAACCCAATACGAGCAAATGCTGGGTAACTTTCGGTGCTGGACCCCGGACTCATTTCACCGGCATTATCACCATTTCATTCAGACGCTAAATAACATAGATGTTGATACAGCGTCGTAAAATAACCCAATAAAATAACCCTGACACATATCTTTAAGTGAAATGTACTGGCTGGTAATAGATGTACAGTCTTAGACAAAAAAAAAAAGACTGGCTGCCATACGGTAAGTCCTCTTCAGATGACTTCCGTTGATTTCATGAGAGCTTAGGTTTACACGTGACGGAATTAAGCACGACTTCGCTCTGTTTTTCCTTTTTGTTTGTTTGTTGCTTTTTCTGTCTGTTTCGAGGTTAAATCTTATGAATAATCTATAGCGAAGGTATATGCAAGGAGTAAATTAGGTGCAAAATAAATATCCTTTTCCTAATCGTGTGAGCCAGGCGCTGCCCGAAGTGGACTTAAACAAATTTTACGCTACAAGAGAGCGGTCACTTTTTGTGTCTGAGGCTGTACATATCAGCCAAAACCTCAGTCAGAGGTGTAAACATTTATATCACTTTTAAATGTCGTCTTTTGTAAGTAAGTAAAAAATATGTGTTTTACACATTATTACAAGTACAAGTATAGCTTGACAAATTGAAGTAAAACCCTGACTTGATCATTTCGAGCGCTGTTATCTCGAGTATTTGTTAGAAAAGCAGAGTGAGAGCGACAGATACGAGCGCATCTGATACAGTAAGTAAATAGCCTACATAGACTAATATGGTTTCTGAAATAATACATTAGACATATTCCGTGTGAAATAAATTCACAGTATTTCGAAGCGTATACTTCGGTGTAATGCACGAACACACAACACAACTCGGTCAGTACGTAATCGGCATCGGAAACATTGAGGTTGCGGCTGTATTGTACAGGCAGGTCCACTTACGAGTTTGTCTACTCTGCGGAGAGAAAGCATTAGGGGTTAATTAAACTGTTCCTGGGCTATTCTAGCGTTAAAGGAATCTTCCTTGTCGACAGTCAAGGCAGAAGTAATTGTGGCAGTATTGTAGAGTGGCCACTTCTATTAGCTGTAGGGTTGCCATATGGCGCGGATTTTGCAGACAGTCCGTGATTTTATAGTGTAAGAAAGAAAAGCCGAAAAGATTAAAGTCCACGATTTTGAATACAGTTGGACAGAAATCTGGAAAATTGCAATAATTTCTGATAATTTAAGTTTAGCCTAAGCACACTTACAATGTTTGAATATGGTACCACTAGTCTCCCCTTTAAGTTAAAAACTACGCAAAATAATTGATATTTTGTATTTCCTTTCTCATTCTGTCCTTTAATTTCCGGTTCAGTGTACAACCTAGATGGAAGGCCACAATAAAAATATGTTAATCTGTGTAAAATAGGTTACATCGCGAAGAATATGCTATAATTCTTAGTACGATAGTGTTTTCCTTTTTTTGTTTAATGTTTGGGAACGGGAAAAGGAAAGTGAAATTCAGAGAAATATTAGAGCATATTTATATAAATATGTATAAAACGGGACAGTACAGAACACGAAACATTCTGCAAATTATTTGATGAAAGCTTAGTGAACAGAAGAAAGAAATAGATTGTCACTGGTTTAGTGAACTGTCCAAAGACGTCTGAACTTCACAAGTGATACCAACAACGCACCACTTATGAGGCAACTAGACCAGGAGATAATGAGGTGGGGTGGCCAGTTTCTTTCCCCTCCATTGCATATATCGCCGATTAGCTACATATTACTCCAATCAGACTTCAGATGCATACAAACTATTGTTCTTCCTCTGACATCGTCAAGTGAGATGTAGTACCTGATAATAATAGAGGTTAATATCAGCCAGAACCTCAATCAGAGGCAGATTATCACTTAAGTCATGTAAATGTCAGTGAATTTCACAAGGTCTTTCAGAGTTCACTTCTTCTGTTCACAGTTCTGAGAAATATAGAGTGGTAGACCTACTATGATCCTGACACATAGACTTGAATGGTCTGTGGCAAACTAAATGATAATAATGTAATGTCCATGCCAAATAAGAAGATGATAGATAAAAATGTGTATTACCGAAGAGTACAACCTTGTCCATATTAAATAAATTTATTTTAATTTCTATATTAAATACAGTGTAGGTTTCTTAGAAATTCACACGTTTCCTGTTTATATCGAATTGACGTGTCGATCATGTCCTGGTTTTTGTGTTTCTTAATTATGGCAACCCTTGGAATAGCTCGGACATCATCGTGTACGCCGTGTTTACACTCGTGCGTTTTACATAGAGAGATTCGAAGCCCGGTCTTTGGAACGAAAAGAAAGAGCTCTATCGCTAAGCTATATTAATGCTTCGTAGGGAATATGTCGTTTCGCGATATACACATACTGTACGCCGCTGCTACGACTTGACTTCATCCTCGGATCTCGATGCTTAATATTGAATCGCGCGTTAATCCGAACGACACAAGACAAATTCACGCTACAGAGGAGCGACCATTTTCCGTGTCAAAGGGTGTAAATTTTCAAAATGTGTACATGATCATGCACTGAATGTAACTATTGAAAAATACAAGTATAATAAACGACACTTTTTTTTAGCTGACTCACTGCGTACCTTTACTGAAATCTGCCGAAGACAGACTGAGACAGCTAATTTCGGGGGACGGGGATTCACCAACCATGCAGCTTTCACCTGGTAATCTCTGTCTCTCTTTTCCCTCATTCCTTCTATCTTGACATGTACACAATAAGAGTTGATCCATGAAGTGTAAGATAAACACCAATCAGGAGTGTTGAAATAAGCTAAATATTAGAGGATTCACTAGCCATCCAGGGAAGTGGAGACGAACTCGGGAGAATAGTTGAATCGGTATCTTAGTGATTGATTAGTCATAAAACAGGGATGTCCAACGACGGCAGCGAGTGGTGGCGAGGACCTGTCGCTGGTCGGTCGACTGAAGCGCCGAGAAAGTTTGATGAGACGCACTATATTCCTATTACTACTACTTTGAACCAATAATAGTGGTTATTTCCACCTCTTCGTCATTGTTTATGTATATACAAACAAGGATTCAGTGATTAAACTGATAGGGATGAATTCCAGCTTCAGTGGTAGTTTGGATATAGAGATCAGAGCAGTTAATTTAACCTGATAATATTGAATGCATTCTATCTTCTGTGTGGGTATAGATGTAGAGGCAGAGTCCGTGATGCAAACCGATAGGAATGAGTACTTTTCGTCTCTGGCTGGTGATTCGAATGTGGAGGCAAATAGTGATTGAAATTTACAGCACACACTTTCAACTTCTAGCTGATAGTTCGGATCTTTGAGGTAATATGTTAGTGATTTAAACTCAGTGAAGCGAGTATAGTCCATCTCTGTCTGATGTTTTGGTTTTAGAAGGAAAGTCGATAAATTAAACTGATAGCAACAAGTACAGTTTGTGCAAGTCAGTGGTTTGGATAAAAAAACAATTGATTTAATCGAAATAGCAAGTATGTTGATTGTTTAAATTGGTAGAAGCGAATATGTTCCATCTCGAAGGAATGGAAGTGAAAGGAAACAAATTGCTCTTCAAGATGACGCTATTGTTATTCATTTATTGTTATATTATAACAAGACCGCAAAACTTAATGAATAATTGTACATTGTTTCTTATGTTCTTTTTAACACTAAACTTGATTAAAACTTTAAAACTTTATAGTTAAAAAAATATTTGTACGCTTTTATTGATGTGACATTCTGAATAAAAGTTAATACATCTATGCAGAATGTGATTCTTAGGTTCGATTAAAAATATTTTATAAATGCATATTTTGTGGGTTTTTCTTATAAATGCAAATTTCATTTCGCACATTCAACTGCATTTATTAGCACTTTTTAACATGAAACGTTTCTGCGTTTGACATTCGAGAAATCTGGCCACACTTTCTGTTAATACGTCTAAAGCACTAAAATAGTCATGGGTTGACTGAAATTATGCGTTTAAAATAGGAAAGTTTTGAATCCAGTGAGCATGATGAAACATAACGGGGAAGCAATTTAATGTGACATCATAAACACACTGAGGCAACTTGAACCAACCTGGTTGCCTATAGCATGCGGATATTTGTTGCCACGCATCATGCTATGGGGAGCTATCGTCGCAGCATGCTGCCGACTCTTTTATATCCAGTGCGACTGGTTGCTTCAATTTTTTAGCGAGTTTCTGGAGAGAGGTCGGAGCAGACAGCTGCTGCTGCGGCCTACCTCCTTTTGAACAGGAAGAGGAAACGGATTCAGAGACAGATGTGGTACAGACAGATTTTCGTAAATAGTGATATAGCCCACCTCGCAATTACTATTCAGAAGATAATTGAAGGTCCCCTTACTTATACGAGTAAAATTTCTGAACAAGTAAACGTCATCAGCAAGGAGATTCTTGGCACGTCAACACAGAGAAGCGAAATACACCCTATGATCACTCTGAGCTAACCTGCTCTTTTTCTTTCTGTATCTGTGGAAGGTCGTTCTCAAGTTTTTGCTTTGTCTTTGGCTTCCTTCACCGACCAATTTAACTTCAAACCTATTTTTTCCCATAACTTCACTTTCTTTCTATTATCTTTGGAAGTGGGATCCTGCAAATCCCACAAAATGTGTTTTTAGCGGTATTCTTCAATTTATGAACTTCATTTAATTTTATGAGTTTTAGGCTTTCATGGTGACCTAGTTCAGAATTAAGGCCTCCCCACCCCAACGCGAAATATTCGCAGTAGTGGCGGCGACGAATATTTCGCTTGTGCAGCGGCAACGAAATTCGTACGTTTACGGCTACACCAACGCGAAATATTCGCAGCGGTGGCGGAGACGAAAATTTTGCGTATGCAGCGGCATATCGTGTCGTAGCTCCTATGATAGTCAATCGCACTGTTATTTTTATAATTGATAGGAAGAATAATTGAGGAAAGCATAGAAAAAATTAAAATCGTTTTTAACACACGAGGAAAGAAAAATAGACATTTACACCTTTAAAAGTTGGTTAGTGGCAAACTTATTTATTTTTCACTTTAGATGGGGAGTCGAAGCGAGTGAAATGTTGAAAAGGAATGGAAATTACTTTTAAAAATTGTTACTATTCAAAATCTTTATTGGTTTTTAGTTATGGCGAGTTAAATAAAAGAGCATTTCACTTGGCGAAGAACTCAAGACAACCTTTTGTCTGTTAATGCACAAATCTTCGCTCTGATTTAAAATCTGCTTACAACATATTTCCATCGCTTAAATTGTTTCAATTAATCGTGTGTTTTGAAAAGTAGTAATTAATATTGAAATAAGTGTAATTAAATTATTAAAAATAAGTGTAATTAAAATATAAAAAATGCAATAACATAAATGTAATTACAATATTAAAATAAATGTAACTAAAATATTAAAATAAATTTAATTAAAATAATAAAACAAGAGAATCAAAATGACGGACGATGATATCTAGTATTTAGAGAGCCTTAGATGTGCTTGCGCTTGAAACGTTGTCAAAAAAACTAATAGCTCTGGAGGAGAGAAAACATAGAAAAATGATCAAACACGAAATAAAATATGAAATAACAGACGTCACTTAATAATTTACAGCACACGCAACATCACGCAAAATACAACTGTAGCCAACTTCAAAGTCATTCACAAAATGGACATAAATGCAATATAGAAATAAACACCAAGCTCTCCAAATATAATTTTCTTTTTGGTTGATTTTAAATTATTTGGTTTCTCCGCGCTCTGATGGCATTAAACCTTAGAATAATCGATAATTCTCTGACTTCTGGTCACAGTAAAAGATAATGAATGTAGAATTTTCAGTTTCTCTGCTTTCTGATGGCTAAAAGGAAACAAATAGAAGATTTAGACAAAATTTAGGCATTTATAAGTAAAATAGGCATTTACTATAAAACAAGCATTATAGGCACTATAAAATTTGCATATAATATTCCAAGTACCAGAGAATGGGCAATTAATCTAACAGCCTACGTTTTCAGCCTAAGGATTAAAATAGGCAAATAGGCAGAAATCAGCAGCTTAGTAATGACTAAAGGTAGGAATTTATACCACAACATGAGGCTAAGTTTTGCTTAGACTGTCGTTACGTCATGAATGACGTGAAGCCTGAGGTATGGCCAGGTTGCGACTGAAATGTATATCGCAGCAATTGAATGGGGATACGTTTCTCGTGCTCAGGGTTCAACGTTGTGCTCTGATAATTGGTTTGTTTACATTGCACTGCGATTCGTTAATTGGTTAACCACATAAAGTTATAACCTCATCCTGCGTATACCACGGCAGAGTTCCCTAACAGGTACCTATGCACCTGCATTGCTAGCTACTCGTTTTCAACAACGAACACTCCATGCATATCTAACTTTATAGATAGTCTCCATGGTAAATTCCTATCTTTAGTAATGACAATGACATTATCCATTACAATAAAAAAAAACGCATTGGCGTCATGTTAATGTGTGAATCATTTCCACTACGAATTGCCTCGAGACTAGACCTCATGGAATGAAGAAGCAATTATGAAAATTAACGAAACGGATCCGCTTTGTTAAATTAAGTGAGGGAGTATAAAGACAGATATGAATAGAAATATAAAGATTTTATTCCAAATCCCAGACATTCTTAAACAACTATGCTCACAATAAAAATTAACAATCACGAACAGCATAAACGTTTCGCGCAATTATAGGGATTCGATGGATCCCCTGCCACTTTTTTTCTATGTAGGCTGCTATGTATGTTATAATCTTTCTGTACGTTAAAAAATCAGCATTTTTAAATTTTACGAAATTTTCAAGAAATACAGTACAAAAAATGAGATTTTTTTTGGTCCAACAGCTGGTACCTGGCATACGTCATTCACCCAAGCGTCTCTAGAATGTAGACTACACGCCGTAGACAGTGCCATAGTGTTGCCCTTGGTGCATCATGACTATTATGGGATATGATGATTATGATTAATGGAGAAATGGTGGAATACCGGTAGGGAACGGGAATATCCCACGAAAGCCTGCCACGAAACACCATCTTTGTATAACACAAATTCTACTTGAACCTACCGGGATTCGAACCTGGCTTACCAGGTGAAGAGCCGGCGTCCTATTTGGTTAACGGTGCGCCTTGTGAGAAATATAAAATGTATATATGTGTCGAGAACACTTTGCTGATGTGATTGCCAGTCGGTAGCCTTTGTAAATTAATATCACTAGTATGCAAGGTCATAGGAACTTGGCAGTGATGTCATATTTCGTGGTCACAATATTTTTAAACTTAAATTGGAGGTAACATCGGGTAGAATTGACAAATAGATCCAAGGATCATGACTATGGACATTGAGAATATTGAGGCTGGTATTACATTATCAAAGAAATAGGCTACCTATATAAAAGTTTCTTTTATAAAAGATGTTTTATGTGAAGATTAATTTTGGTCTTGCAGAATAATAACCAATGGTGAAAGATGTTTTGTAAAATGTTCTGTAAAAAAAGATCCGACTAGCTTGAAATCAATATGATTGAAAGTAAATATTGTTGAACTATTATACCACTATACTACGACCAAAATGCTGATAGATAAGAGAATATGAAACAAAGGAACATGGACTACAAAAATAGAAATAAAAAGCTGGAAGTAGACTAGAAGTGTACATGAAAATAGCAGAAACTATAAGTGTTGTACAGGAAGGTTGCACAAGTCTGGACGAACTGAAAATTATTTCCATCCATTCTCAAATAATTTATGTAAAAGGTAAAGGTAAAGGTATCCCCGTAACATGCCATGAAGGCACTTGGGGGGCATGGAGGTAGAGCCCCATGCTTTCCATGACCTCTGCACCACGCTCTGACCGCCTTTTACCCCCGGGAAAGACCGGTACTCAATTTTATAGGAGGCTGAGTGAACCTCGCAAATAATTTATGTAACTTTTCAAATCATCGCATTGTAGCTCTATTAGTAAGTTTTGATGAATGTTTTTCTCATCAAATCTTGTCTAATCCATAGTTTAACCCATAGGCGTTTTATTTCTGTTTTTTTTTTTCAGCCATATATATGCTTATTGAAATATTTTCAAATAATTATAGCTAACAAACATACTACTGTTCTTCATTTATTTATGCACATCTGTGATAAAAAAATATTTTATTTTACTATAAATGGAGGCTGATGGTTCATGTTCATTAATTTCAAATTTCATCTTATAAAATATTGGTGAAACTAGCGCTGAGATAGTTCCAGTCATTTTGGAAACGAAAATGGTAAGGGATTTTTTTTTGTGGAGATGCAGTTGATCGTATATGCAATGCATAACAAAAGTCTGTACTAACCAAACTTAACCTGTCATAGATTCGTATATACAAGGTGTATAAGCGGAGTACGAAGTAAACTATCTCAGCGCTAGTTTAGCCAAAATATTTTATAAAGTGTAATATACTTCAAATCTACCTTTTATCACAGACCTTTAGTAAAATATTTTATTATATGCTTTGTCAAAGAACTTTTATAGTGTAATACCAATCTGAGTAATGTGTTGATATGAGAGCAGTGTAATTGCATTCTGAGGCTTATTCGCGTACCTTTAACCTAACAGTCGGTTGAAAGGATTTCGGCAACTACTGTATGCAAATAAACGTTTCCAGAAGTTTCCTAGAAAAATACTGTCACGCGATAACAGTGCGTAATTTTAACTAACTTGCGCTTAGATTTCGTGCAAAAACATCTGATTGTATTTAAAACCTGCAATAATGAAATCGTTTAGAGTGGGAAGTTCATTTTCAAGACGAGAACAATGTGTGATCGAGTTGTTTAATGATTTATACATAGATCTACAGAAGTTCCGAAACAAAAATCCAGCTGCAGAAAGGTGTTGAGAAATATTCTCTCTAATTAAAGGTTAAGAAACTGAAAAACAAAAGCGTTACTTTATATGAAATGTATAGTCTATAATTACATTTAAATAAAATAAACACAATTTCAATTAATAACTTTTAGTAAAATTGTTAAATTATAATTAATGATTATTGATATTAAAGTAAATAATTTATGTTATGAGAATAATCTAAGTATTACTTTTTACTGTATATATTTTCATTTTTAGAGCATGTTTCGGCAACTTGTGTATCAATTTCCAGGACAACTACTGCATTAGAAGGGATTTAAATAATTGCAAATAAAAATATTGAAATCTTGTGAAATCTTTCACTTTGGGAGATGTTTAAATAAATGTACAGTATGGTTTGTACTTACAGTTTTATTCAGCGTGTTTTAGGAAGTATTTTATTTATCATCATTTATTTGTCTTCTTTACTTGCGCTAGGAACGAGTGAAAAATAACACGAGCTTGTAACTTTTCAAGGAATGATGTAATGAGGTGTGTACACGTGCATAATGCGCCTTGAGGCATGGTCTATAATTATAATCCTGCTCACTAAGTGGGATCAGTTCAGTTGAAGTAATGCTATGTATTGAGCTATGTACTGGCAGTATGTTCTTCTGCTTATGTAGCGTGCTATGACGTTTAATTTCATACAATTCAATAACCTAACCCATACAGTTATTCGTCGTTCATCTGTGACTAAAATAATGGTCTTCGCTTTATTACAAGTCGTTTGTGGGAGGAGAAATTGTAAACTTCGCCCTGAATGAGGTGGATTTGAAGAAAGCAGCTCACCAAAGCTACATTAAATACCTTCATATGTTAGAAGCCAAATGTACCTAGCTTGTGGCCACTATAACCAAATAAGGGTTCAGAGCCATAGTGGGCCAAGCGCTATATATTAAACACGGAGAAAACAAGGGTTAAATTTAAGTGATTACCATAATTTAATGAAACATATAGCAAGTAGTATAAAGTATGCACATTAAAACTAAATGATATGTCAATATATTATTACGACGTACCGAAGTAGGTACATATGATATTTCCGTGCAGAAATTCTGCGTCATCATATGATGGAAGATGAGTGGAACAGAGAAAAATTCTCTCCGGCACTGGGATTTGAACCCGGGTTTTTAGCTCTACGTACTGACGCTCTATCCACAAAGCCACACCGGATTCCCATCCCGATGCCGGATTGAATCCTCTCAGTTTAAGTTCCACCTCTTGGGTTCCCTCTAGTGGCCTACCCTCATGCACTGCGTCATATATTTGTATAACAGTGGCACAATGTCCATACATGTGCAGAGGTGCACTCGTTATGAGTGACCAAGTGGCCGGGATCCGACGGAGTAAGCGCCATCTTAAATCACAAAGTGATTATTTTTCGCTCATTATATATTATTATGATGTATCGAAGTACATATGATATTTCCGTGCAGAAATTCTGCGTCATCATATGATGAAAGATGAGTTGAACAGAGAAAAATTCTTTCGGGCACTGGGATTTGAACCCGGATTTTCAGCTCTACGTGCTGACGCTCTATCCACTAAGCCACACCGGATTCTTATCCCAATGCCAGATTGAATCCTCTCAGTTTTAAGTTCCACCTCTTGGGTTCCCTCTAGTGGCCTACCCTCATGCACTGCGTCATACGTATATGTATGACAGTGGCACAATGTCCATACATGTGCAGAGGTGCACTCGTTATGAGTAACTGACCGGGATCCGACGGAGTAAGCGCCGTCTTAAATCACAAAGTGATTATTTTTCGCATATCATATATTATTATGATGTACCGAAGTAATATGATTTTCCGTGCAGAAATTCTGCGTCATCATATGATGAAAGATGAGTGGAACAGAGAAGAATTCTCTCCGGCACCGGGATTTGAACCCGGGTTTTCAGCTCTACGTGCTGACGCTCTCTCCACTAATTCAGCACGTAGAGCTGCAAACCCGGGTTCAAATCCCGGTGCCGGAGAGAATTTTTCTCCGTTTCACTCATCTTTCATGATATGTCAATTTTCATTAAACTATGGTATTCACTTAACTTTAAATCTTGCTTTTTCCGTTTTTAATAAATGACGCTTGGCCCAGTATGGCTCTGAACTCTTCATTATTCGTCTCCATTGCGACAATGTAGAGACATGCACAGACTCAGGAAGGAAATTCTAAGACAGAACAGACGTGATGCCCTCTCAAATCTTATTGCAGTTCAGATCTGGAGCCATTCAGCATTCACTTCTTACTAATTCTAAATAAATACAACATTAAAAATAAAATAAAAATAATGAAAATAAAGTAAATAATAAAATTAAAATAAGTAACTAAGTAAATAAGTAAATAAATCATTGTAAATGAATGAATGGATGGCTGGACGGATAGATAGTGAAGAATCGGCTTTTCTCTTGTAGTTGTAGCTTCGAACCCGAAGCTTATTCATTCAGCTACATGAACGACTAGGCCAGCACTTCATCTCGAAAGTTATGCTTAATTCAGCTTAACTTATTCGTTGACACATTAAACAGAATATCTTTGACTCGTGTTACTGTGAATCGCGTTTACTGATGTTCGACCGAAGACCCCGGCTGTTTTTGAAGGATAGTCTTTTCTAGAAATATGTTTGAAGGCACATCATTTTTATTTAATTACAAGGAAAACGTACCCTTTTGAATTCCCTTATTTTAATTTTTATGGAAGTTAATGATGTAAAGCGAAGTATAGCAACGCCAAATTATGCAACACTCAAAGGCTGCGGAGTTGGCAATGAATGGTGCGGCCTGGGAATCAATAGGGACGGAGGAGGAATGATGAACTAAAATAAAAGACTCTCGATTGGGCTTTCTTACAAAGTGGTTTTGAGGGCAGTAAATAAGAAACTGTAAGATCTAAGTCGGCTCACTGTTCTACTAAAAAATCTTGAGATGAAGGGAAAAAGCTGAAAACGGATGTTACTTGCGTTAATGTACATATGTTCTTCCCACTCTTGCAACGTAAATTCTGTGACAGTCCTGAACTTATGATACAGTGATCCCAATTTCGAGATTTGTCTACTTTATCTTTCCTATGTTCAATAATAATAATAATAATAATAATAATAATAATAATAATAATAATAATGCCCGTAAATAGTCATTACAACTACATGAGGGTTATGGCACATCTGTGTTCTTATTTATGACTAGCCGTACCCGTGCGCTCCGCTGCACCCGTTAGAAATAAATATAAAGTAATTACATAATTAAAATAGGACATTTGATCCAGGGAACATTAGTGTTTGATAGAAGGATAAATCGTTTAATATGTTGCTTAATTTAAATTGCATCCAAATAATTAAAATGCGATCATTTTGGTCCAGAGACACTCATTTGGTGCAATGACAATTCCTTTAACATGTTTCTTAATTTTTATTACATGCAACCATAGTTTAATGAAGATTGACATCATTTAGATTTAATGTGTATATTTTATTTTACTTGTTATAGGTTTCCATTGAATTATGGTAATAACTTAATTTTAACCCTTGTTTTCTACGTATTCAGTAAATGGCGCTTGGCCCACTATGGTTCTGAACCCTTCAAATAACTTAAATTATATTATATAATATTACATATTATATTATATTATATTATATGATATTATATTATATTATATTATATTATATTATATTATATTATATTATATTATATTATATTATATTATATTATATTATATTATATTATATCAGAAGTTACTGTAAAAACATTATAGCATTATGTCCATCTAGAGAAACTACACTTTCCAATGGTGAAATAATAATTAGTTATACAAATCGGTTAATTTAGCTTCCGATATTACTTCATACAAACACAGAAACATTCTCTGTGGGCTATCTTTCATAGTTTTCGATTGTTGCTGTCCAAGGCCCCTTAAAGACGAAGTCATTTGTTTTTTAATTCATTACCCGTCCTTAGATGGCAGTTATTTTAATTTTAAAACTCATTTATCTCATTAAATATCAGTCCTATCAAAATTTTTGAAGTAATAAAACTTATCGGAAATTATTTTTAAAGAAACATTTGTTATGTAACATTTTCACAAAAGTCAATAATAAGCGCGATATTTCGATTTATTTAATTCAGGCCCCCTTATAACCCCCCTTTTAAATAGTGTATTTTGAATGCCGTATAGCCTAAAATCTAAGCTACAACGAACTTAATTTATATTCCAATTTTAATCGAAATCCGTTCAGCCATTATCGCGTGAAAAGGTAACAAACATACAGACAGACATACAAACAAAAATCTCCAAAAAGCGATTTTCGGTTTCAGGGTGGTTAATTATATATGTTAGGACCAATTATTTTTGGAAAATCGAAAATTACCAGAAAAATTTCGGCTACAGATTTATTATTAGTATAGATGAAGCAGTATCGGAAAAATCTATTTTTAATAATACAACTAAGTTATCTAAACAGAGGATACCCATGACTCTTGAGTGATTAAAGATTCCAATATCACATTTCGTTCTTCCACTACATACAAACACACCTTTGAGTGTAAAACATGATAAGAATTATGTCGAGATATTATCGGTCACAAAATAGTGTATTAGGAAAAGAAGTAAAACTTAACGTTATTTTAACAACTCATATACAGAATGTTAAAGAAAAATTGTCTAATGTTTTAAGAGGTAGTAGCTAGAACTCATCAAAACAAATGAAAAAGGTCTACTAAACATGTGTCCTGAAATTAATATCTTCCAATGTATTATAACTCACTTGTTCATAGCAGATGCTCGATATGATTGTCATTTATCATAACACATCCTTCTGCTCGAAGTATTAGGGAATCACCCAACCTTTCAAACACCCCTGGTTGGTCTCATATGTGCTGACAGGCGTTGAAGACACCCTCCTGTAGCGTTTGAACATCTTCAATGATGTTCATACATTAAGGCTTTTAAGTGTCCCCATAACCAAAAGTTCAAGGGATTAAGATCTGGAGAACGAGTAGGCCATGGTATAGGACCTCCCCGGCCAATCCATCGAAGATTAAATACCCGTGTTAGATTTTGTCTGACTGCGGGAAAAAAGTTTGGCCCTATTAACCCGTTACCAACACACGCATTTTAAAGTACGTTTTTATTAAAAATTATTGATTTTAGGACTCACGTTTTTTTTTGTACTTTTCTTTCTTTTTTGATACGTACTACCACCCCTCAAAATACTAGATTATTTTTTTTCTCGATACCCTGTATGTTCCGGCAGCGTACATTAAAGAAAAAAGCATTTACTTCAATTAATACTTACCTTTAGTTCACAATCTGCTTTCCGTTATCTGAATGTAAAATTACACGATTACAGCAATTTCAAAAGTTGTTCCTGCACATTTTGCTTTTTAGCTGTTTAAAAACAACTAATTTTGTCAAATGATCTTGGTAAACCATTGTAAATAGAGAACCATTCTAGATTTGCGATTGCATATCAACCAGATGTTCATGAACACGAGAGTTAGAAGCTGAATGTAGAATATAATTATCTTCATCAATCTTAATATCCATTTTCCCACTCTTCATCCTCCAGATCCTTCATGATGATGAACAATGCTTCGTAAAAATTTCCTACGCATACCACTTTCTGTATTACTCATTGATGCTATTGCCAACTGTCAAGTCACTTAAAAATCGAGAACGCAACAACAGACAAAAGCCATTACCTTTAAACATTTATTTCGTAATGGCAGGTACATTGATGTAGATTATTGGCCCAAACACAACCTCTGTATAAAATGCTTAAATGTGTATGATGTTTACAGACCTTTTTGCTGTCAAAGACGTCCGGGGTGCACCGCGAGGATTTATTATTTTTTTTATTCGTTTATTAATATATATGTCCTGAATAGCCAGAGCCAATTATAGTTCAGTACAATACACAAACAGGAGATACAAAGGTGCAATAATAAATAAAATAATATCTTAAATCAAGAAAAACATACATAAATAAAATTAAGAACAAAGACAGTAAATACTAATAAACGAAACTATGCTTTAAAAGCATCTAAATTGTTCCCATGCAAATTGGCATATTTTATGCATCTATAGACTGGAGAAAGAGATTTTGAATTTCTGTTGTAATTTTTTTTTTTTTTTTTTTTGAAATCTTAAACCCTTTGTAGGAATACGAAGGCTGATATTGTTTATGATAGACTAAAAATCAATATCACCCTTGATAACTTTGCAAGAAAATTGGTAATCAAGATTTTGATGTCTGGAATAAAGGTTGCAACAGTTAAAATATTTACAGGTAATCTCGTAGTTAAAGTCAGAAGAATTGGGTATAAATCGAAAAGCACATAAGGAAATAAATTTTCTTGGAACATTTTCCAGTTTCACCGAATCAGTTGAAATAATGAAATTCCAGGCTGCAGATGCATATTCAAGTTTAGTTAATAATAATAATAATAATAATAATAATAATAATAATAATAATAATAATAACAGTGGTAGTGGTAGTAACGGCTTTTAGAGAACCCGGAGGTTCAGTGCCGCCCTCACATAAGCTCTCCATCGGTCCCTGTTCTGAACAAGATTAATCCAGTCTCTACCATCATATCCCACCTCTCTCAAATTCATTTTAATATCCTTCCATCTACGTCTCGGCCTCTCCAAGCGTCTTTTTCCCTCCGGTCCAACTAACACACTATGCATTTTTGAATTCGTCCATATGTGCTACATGTCTTGCCCATCTCAAAGTCTGAATAATAATAATAATAATAATAATAATAATAATAATAATAATGTCACTTAGTCCTGCCATCTATCCGCAATATGCGGAACCCGAATCACGCAAGTGAAGTGGGTAGGCATTAGACACACACACACACACACACACACACACACACTTTCTTTTAATGCTTGTAAATACTCTTTACAACTGCATGAGGATTATAACACATCCATTTTCTTATTTATAATGAAGCCGTATCCGAAAAGTCTCTTTAACAACACAACAAACTTCTCTATACACAAAATATCCATGAATGTTGAATGGTTGAAGTTTACCTCTCGGTTTTGTACGAATATAGCAAGCTGCAGCGTGAACTTAACCCGATCTATGGTAATGACAGTGACATGTGAATAAATAGTTGGCGAAATCCAACGCCGAAAGTTACCCAGCAATTCCTCTTCAATTGGCTAAGGAGAAACATCGGAAAAAACCTCAGCCAGGTAACCTGTCCCATCCCGGATTTGAACTCTGGCACTCTCGTTTCGTAGTAAGACACATTAATTAATTAATTTAATCTACATTTATTTTTAATTCGCAGTTTATTCTTCTTTAAGTTTTCTCATCATTCATGTTAAATCATCGTCAGCTATTACTAATTGATCGTCTGCAAATAATACAATACAAAGTTACGCAGTATTCTCTCCAATCATCATATCCATATTGCTGGAGTTCCTCTTCCAGGTATCCATAGCTTTTTGAAATGCATTTTGAATAACGTTGAATGGACATTCGCCATCACTTCTCATCTCTCACCCTACCACGTGACCTGCAACCGGAAAAACGTGCCTCCTGAGGGCATGACAATGAACCACGGCCTTGTGAAGAAAGCCGGAAAAACTAATTATATTATGGGAAAGTATAATTTTATTATTGTCGGCCAGTCAGATCTAACTAGAAGTAATTTACCGGTACGTCAACTAGCTTAACTGTCATGTCACACATTAGCTTGTGAGGTACACTCATAGAAAGAAAAATGGCCGGCTTAGGAACGTCTTCATAGCGGTCATGTAGTACAGCTGTGCAGAGATTTTGTATCAGGCTGCTTTTTTCCTTCCCGCGCCTTTAGAACGAACCTAACCCTGCTATATCGTTTTTATATCTAATTTAATTAAAGGTATAACTGACGAAACTCCCAAATACACGAATTTAACAACGAATAATTTTCCAGGCATGCCCGCGACGTTCACCGTGATTTTGTGGAAATACATTGGCAAAGGCTTTTCGTTGAAGTGTTTCGTAGCGCAATGGTATGATGTTTGACTTTTTACGAAATACAAGTTACTTTGTTGTACAAGACAAAAGTTATCGTGTTCGATTCCCGCAAATTGCTTACTTTTTAAAGTTTGTGTTTTCATGTGTTCTTAATTTTATTCCACTATTGCTGTCGTAATATTTTCCACATATGAGTTACATTGTGTCTTTCATCCGTAACGTTACGAAAATATTTCAATAATTTAATTTACATAACCTTTTTGTGCACATTTTATTTCAATTTATTTTATTTTACATTCAGTCGTTAACGTTTTTATAATATTAACTTTATGCAATAATTCCAGTTGTGAAAAAAGAAAGAAATAGACCGTTTCATTTGAAAAAAAAAAATGTTAACTAGATTTTAAATTATTATTGAATGTATGACTATTTTATTTAATTCGAACGTTTTAAATATTTTGTCCGTATTACGGTCCTTAATTCATTATAGAGTATAGAATACAGAGTAATAACGTTAGTCATGTAATATTATAGTTGGCAATTGTGAATTATTGTTCTAGTCTGTGTAACTGTTTCAGTATTATAATATGCTTCCGCGAGTATTAAAAATTAGTGTTGATGGCAGCAGGGGTCATTGATGTGCATATTGAATGGACACTTAGAAACAGCTCTGTTCAGGGCTACATAACCTTCTCAAAATGTATTCAAGAAATATACAATAATCCTGAGTAACACATGTTCAAATTTCAAAGATGTAATAATAGATCCTAATAAAAAACAGTCACAAGCGGGGACCGAACACGGAAATTTTATTCAGCAGGCTAACGTTGTATCCATTCACCTGTGAAGGAGATACGGAATGCGTACAGCTCATCCATTTTGTCAAGATACTCGCGATGCGCAGTAGGGGAACAACGTTTCTGTGGAGTGATCCATTGTATTAGATAATGACATCAACCTTAAGAAAACTGTGACAGTCATCGTTTTTCCCGCGAACTCTTCAAATGACTTCATCTTTTTACATTCTCTGTGTTATGTATGATTCTAGCAAATATGTTGTAAACTAAACTGAGTAATTATTACGAAACTCGTGAAATGTGTAATAATTAGGGCCAGGATTCATATGCAAATGCATATATTTACAGGCTCTTTGAAAGTCATGCAAAAATGTTTTATATACGTTTTGAACATCTGTGATTATGAATATGCAGAGTTAATATTGCATTTTTTGCATTATTTTGGGTGTTTCTTCATATAATAGTCTATTTTGCATATATTGTAGCACTGGAATTCGTTACCTGCTAGCATCAGGGACTGTCGAAATAAAATTCAATTCAAACGCAAACTTACTAGGCACTTGGTCAGTAATTGAGACTCGTTCAGACATGGTTTCTTGTAAATAGTTCTTTTAATCTACCACAAAATATCTCAATATCCGGTAATTTCATCACTATAGAATTTTGATATTGTAGGTTTAATTTGTAATTTAGTAAATACAAAAATATTCTTTGTTCTTAACTTCTATGATAAAATGTCTAGCTTTCATTAATCAGGTATTCTTGTCGTACTTTAATTTTTATTGTAATTGTAATTGTAAATTTAATATTAATTGTAATCTTATTGTTCATGTTATAGTTGTAATCCCCTGGTAGAGGGGCAGAGAAGGCCTGACGGCCTTATCTCTACCAGGTTAAATAAATAAATCTAATCTAATCTAATCTAATTTTCAGGTGCACAAATCGCCATATATGCAAAATTCGATTTTTTTTAGTGTAATATTTTCTCTAAACAAATAAAGATCTATTGTAGCCTCATATGAAGTGTATTCACTAAACTGTGATGCCGTTTTTCTCAACACGCGCGAAACGTCTATATTTAATATTTTCACTTGAGACAGAAAACCTGAGAGTATCAGTCCAAGGACAATTCTGTGTGGCTTGTGTGAATTCGCGATACCACCTACAAAATCATCGTTCCAGAACACTCTAAAAGCAATTGGTAACAAATAACGAAGGCTTGAAGACAGACGGAACGATCGTGTTCTGCGATTTTTGTGAAACACGTGTAAATACCTATTTATTTAAATATTATAATTTGTATTTTGATAGTTAAGAATGCAAAGGTTATAATGTCAGTTGGAAACGAGAAAGAAAATGGACAGATGTGAAATTAATAAAATGTAATATGTTAAAATGTATCTTCTTGGAAACGGTCTTTTTTTATCTAACAATTAATTTCAAATGTACAGTAGTGGCAAAAAAGAAAAACCGGACAGACCCTTGTAGCTGATTTCAGAGCCTTGTTCACTCCAGAGCACGATAGACTGGTAACTAAGACTTTTGTGGTTCGAATCCTGCCTGGGAAGGAAACTTTTTTTTGTTCCTTATGCAAATTTATTCCCAATACTTTTCGATTGCAGCGATATTTTACTACTTAATTAACTTATTATTCCCAGAACATGAATTTTACTAGCAATCGAAAAGTATTGGGAATAAATTTGAATAAGGAACAAAAAAGTTTCCCTCCCAGGCAGGATTCGAACCACGAAAGTCTTAGTTACCAGTCTATCGTGCTCTGGAGTGAACAAGGCTCTGAAATCAGCTACAAGGGTCGGTCCGGTTTTTTTGCCACAACTGTATAATACTAGAAACAAAATATGGCCCGACTCTTAGTCGAGAATCGCCTTGTATGTAGGCAGGAAGGTTTAAACATGTGTTCCCATATTGCCTAACTACAAGCACTGTACATGCGCACAGTGTTGTATCTGGAAATTTGACAATTGTTACCGATACTTGATATGTTAAATAAATTGATTTTGCGTGTTTTTCATATTTCTGGTTTGGTTTTGCATATATCAGACTTTTTTTGGGCATATAAATCCTTGCCCCAGTAATGATGAAGTACGTTTCATCTTCAGGACACCGATTTTTTCTGTGTTTGTGAAGAGGTTGACGTCATGGAATTCTCCTACTCGGAAATGCTTGTAAATTTATACTCGTATTTGTCATCCTATGCTCTGCTTATAATATATCGTATATAAACCTTTTTACTATGAGTTTTATTTACAATACTGATTTCTGCGCGCATGCGAAAAAAATTCAGTGGTTGCATTGGAGATTTTTTGCGAGCCGTTACGAGGCCATCAGAGTAACCTTTTTTCCCTTAGCTGCCTTTACGTACGTACAGTAGTAGCCTACGCTTTTACGAGTATTATCAAGAGGAAAGGGTATTATAGGTCAAGCGTAATGTAGGCCTATACAAACTCACGAATCCTTGAAGCTGTTTCGGATTTTTTGTGCCATTGCAAGTACCGGTCCGTACGTAGTTCTGAACAATTCTTTTTGATTCATATTTATATAAATAAAGGGTGAGGTTAGTGTTATGAAGTGTACCGCGAGAAAAAACAAACGATTTCTCGTGATTTTCTTTTTGTATGTATGTATGTATGTATGTATGTATGTATGTATGTATGTATGTATGTATGTATGTATGTATGCACGATGGTACGTTATTTCTTACGTACCGTTGTTGTTGACATGTCAAGTAAATTGATTATACCACACAATTATTAGTTACTATAGAAACTTAAAATAACAGTGTTATTAGTTACCGCACGACCCGTGTGGTAAGTAAATTGACTTAACAGAAAAATCTCACACAGCCAGTTCTGAATTAATTCATAGCAACCACATGTAAATTAAAAACTAACTTTACTTAATTATATTCATTATCACTAATGATCATATCAGCAGAAATGTAATAAATTACTGTATTAAACCAAAATGTTTTATGTAATGATTTATCTGAACTCTATTTACTGCAACAGTATACATATTTCTATAGCAACGTGTGCTATAGTATATTATAATTATGTCATTTTTAGTTAAGATACCAATATTTTTAGTTCATTTGTGGTTACCTAAGGTTCATGTTGAAGCGCCAGTTTCAGTTCAGGTTCAATGATTTTGGCTGGTATATTGTTAAAATTAGGGGGTTATGGTTTATTACGTGTATTTGTAATTTTAGTTACTTTTCTGTATTTAATTATATTTGAGTTTCCATTACATTAGTTTCATTTGTATACGTCAGACTGATTTAGAGTCATTAATTGCTTATTCTTATGTAGCTACATATGGGGTAAGTGCATTAAAACAGAATCGAGAAAAAGTTTGAAAAAACGAGACGCAATCTAGTTTTTTCTATTTCTGACTTCTGTTATGCCCTTAACAAACAATTAGTGTATACTTGTATTCTAAATTTAAATAAATCAATTTTATGGATATATAGTTTTCTAATTTTATGTATTGCACGAATATATATATATATTATATATATACATATATAATATATAAAACGTAATTTGAATGCACTGATAATGGATGCTTGTAATATTTTAATAATAGCGTGGTAAGTTATCATAACATTGTTAGTGTCGTTGCTGTGGGTTAGTTGATTACTGGCTGTGTATGATCTTTTTGTAAGCCTATTTACTTAACTAATCGTAACATTATTTCTAGGGTTTCTGTAGTAACCAGTTATCTCCTGTGGTCTATATGGCATGTCAACAACAGCGGTAAGTACGAAATAACGCACCATCGTGTCTACAAAACGATTACACACAGCCAGTTCTCGTGCATTCAAATTGTACTTTTCATAATATTTTCGTGCAATATATAAAATTAAAAAAGTAACTTTATAAAATTTGTTTATGTTAATTTGAACTACGATCATCGTGTAAAAATAATATACGCTGTTTGTTTGTTAAGTACATAGCAGAATCTTGGAAATAAAAAAAAAACTCGACTGCGTTTTGCTTTTTCGAAGTTTCCTCGATTCTGTTAAAATGCACGTACTCCGCACTCTACGTAAGGGACTAGGGTATACACAATGTATGTAATCAGTGTACAAATTACATTACTGGATAAACCCATTATCTTTCAGTTCGTCTGGTATCTTGACTTTTCATGATTCGCACGACTGTTCTCCACGAACCTCGCACCTACCCGAGTTTCGTCTTTTCATCCAAATCATCGATCACCACATGCCGTAGTTGCCTACTCCGACACAAGAGGGCAGACCTCTCAATGGCAATCAATGCACGCCAGCTGACTGGACCCTATAGCTTGGGCGATACAACACAGTGTACAAAAATAATGTGCATTTAATTTCTCAATTCATTTTCTCAGTGTAGTGGTTCGGTAGGTCTTCAAAATGTTTCTTAGCTTACGATTGATGTTGCAAATAATAATTATATAGCTTATTATTCCGGTAGTCCACTACATTGCTACATATTTCGAATCTTATAAAACCATTATTATAAATGTTAAGCGTAAACTATACAGAAAATACCGAATTGCTCTTCATTTATTACGACAAATCTGGTGTACAATACTATAATTGCACATACTTTACATTCCATATTTTACATGCCATTAAACTGATACACAGAAACATGACCCAGAAAAATTACACACTTGCATTTATTTGGTAATATTTGAAATTAATACTGTACATTGCGTAGTTCTTGTCTTATGCTTTTTAATCCTGCAAGTTTTAACTGTCCCCCGTTCTTTTTTAAGACTTTCAGTTTCGAGTGATAACGTCATTCTTTGTTGAGTATTACGAATTAGCGAGACAGCATCTGGCAAAAATAGTATTTAAGATGCTTTACGATAAAATACATAAATCTTTTTCATGTTATAAAACGTGCAATATGGACAGAAGGGATTAAAGCTGACCTACCAGTGCAGTTTTTCGCTTCTGCGGTAGTCATTCATGCGCATCTTTAAACGGCTAACTTACGTTAATCCTTCCCCCTATGTCGGTTTTTTTTTTATTATTTTTGCTCTGTAACTTGATAGAAAGGCAATATATTTCTTTCTTCATTTACGTATCTAAAAGTGTTGGTTGTCAGAAGGAGGTAGAGCTTTCCAGTTTTTTTATATCGACACGAAATAAAGAGTAACTTTGACCTTATTTGTCCCTGAGATGAGAATTCGGACTCTTAAGTGGGCACTTGAGATAAAAAATTCATTTCATCAGTTTGGGTTTTATTCATGTCCTTTCAAGTTGTAATTTATCGCTCTGCTAGCTTTTACTTCCTGTATATTTAGATTTTAAAGCAGTATTTTGAAATTAATGGCAGTTTAAGAAGTCTTGGCTTTACTCCTAATGAGCAGCCTAACCTACAGAGTCGTTGGAAAAAGTTACGGAACCAGCAGTTTGAGATATGGAAAAACTTACTACATCGCGGTAGATAGGTATCACAATTTTCCGTATGGTCAAAATCGAACTCCTGGATTTTCACCGAAAAAAGAAAAGAAAAAAAAAAAAAAAGAAACATTACGAATATTGCTTCAAATGCCTGGAAGAAAAATACCTTGTACCTGAAAATTGCTGGGAGGTGATTAGATTATTGTTTGGAGCGCGTGGAACTAGGCTATTTCAAAATGTGTAAATTTTTTTCCATAGATTTCAGTTTGATACATCAAACATCCAAAATAGGCCTATATCTACACAATACAGTTTTATAAATTAATAAATACATTATTCGGTTTTAAGGATGGCTGTTAAAAAACTTACTATGTGGGAATATATTTTATATATCGACGAGCCAGTTCAAAAGGGAAACAACTCAACATTTAAACATTTGAGGAATTTGCATTAAAACCTTCATGTTGGTGTGAAAGAAACCAATTAACACACTCTAATTTGAAACTTATAGTAAATATAAAACAGAATTTGAAGTAATTTCAGTGATCTTGGATTTTTCACAGCACCACGAAGCTCTAAAATGCAGTATCTACGTAAAGAATATTATTTTTTGGTCTTACAGAATATATTTGTTATGGTAACAATTAATATTAGAGGAGAAAAAATTCGCTCCGGCGCCGGGGATCGAACCCGTACTGTGGAATCCCGGCCACCAAGTCACTCAACTGAGTGCGCTCCTTGTATAATGACAGTTGACTTAATATAAAATGTCAACATACATGCCCGAGTCAGGCCACAAAGGGAAAAACACTGGAGGAGAGGGGTTCGATCCGGTGCTCTGGGTTGAACTTCGGCGTAGCTCAATGGCGAGAGCGCTTGGTATGTAGAACCAAGGACCCGGGTTCCATCCCCGGCGCCGGAGCGAATTTTTCTCCTCTAATATTAATTCCAAAATGCAGGCTTCTCGAAACTTTGAATTTGGAGTTGTTTCCCTTTTTGAACAGGTCCGTCGATATACAAAGAAATTAATTATGTGGCTGTAAACAACGGTATCTTTTATTACAGGACAGTTATCCCTTTCCGGATTCTCTCTCAGTAACATTATTTCATTTAACGGCGTTTTCAACTGCAAATTCTATTCAGCGTCGAAATTCATGGGCGAGAAATGGCAGGAATAGGGTTCTTTTACGTACAGTAAATCTACAACTCGGAATCCACATCTTTACTTCCCTCATGGAGGAAGCCATTCTAAGAGTTTAACGCCCTCGGTCAGCACGTAATCCCCCTAACAACGCATAATTAGAATTAGATGACCAACCTGCAATTATAACAGTATATACACCGAAACTAGCTTTTTTTAATTTATTAACACATACATTATTTAATGCACTATTAGAGTTTGAACCCGCGATCCTCGGATGTAGGACCAGCATGATAACCATGAGACCATCTAGGACGACGAAATAGTATTAGTCTCGAACGATTTATAAGGAAAAATTAAGTTAGGGATCATTAGGTAGTCTACATTGTCCAGAAAACTTCAGTTTGTACTGGTTTCATACAAAGTTAATGAACGTATTGACTAGCAAAATGCATTAAAAATTCCATGGGGTTTATGGGGGACAACGTGACTCTAATACAAGTTATTCTTGCTTGCGATCTTTGAAACTACTAATTAGGAAGCGGCGTGTTGTCTCTGTCAATACTGACGTGAGATTCTAACTTTGTTCATTGCCTTAATGTTGTCTTCGGTATATATTTAAAGTACGAGTACCACAGAAGGTGTAGGTAATAATTTAACGGTAATTGCAGCAATTTAACGATAGACAACTCGTACACAAAGCGATTTAAAACTCACATGGTCTGACAAGGTAAGTTTTGTTACACTGTCTCCGAAATGGTGTTGCCAATGTATAGCCAGCAAACGATATTTTTCAGAGGGAATCCCAGTGAAGTGTTCAGTTCCCCCCAAAGAGTTAGTATAATACTTACTCTATGGTTTCTCCCCTCTGTGTGTCACAGTTGCACTCGCTGCCCCTCTGGCTCGCATTCTATGTCTGTGAAGTACTTTGTTTCGTCGGCCCTAAAGCTGGAAACAGTGTCGTAATCCTCTATGCATTTTCGGAATATTATAGGCCTACTTCGCAGTTTTCAAGGGTCGCTGTAAATGGAACTATCTAATGATGCAGGTATTGAGTACAAAAATTACTGCCCTTAAAGTTTGTGCAGGTAAATAGGAACAGCGGGGAAAGAGAGACTTTTTCGATATCGGGGATATTGAAAACTGCTTCTGTCAAAATTTCGAAATGTTTTTTTTTTTTTTTTTTTTTTTTTCAGTTTTACAGTATTTTGTAGTTTGAAATGGTATTTTTTTAGTCTGTTATTTAATGAAGCTGTATCAACTACTGGATTATTTAGCGTCGATTTAATTTGTTATATCAAAATTAAATTTTGCGAGATAAGGCCGAGGATTCTCATGGGTTTACCTGACATTCGCCTTGCTGTTGGAGAAAGAAACTTGGAAAAAACTCAACCAGGTAAATGAATCCAAGTGGTAATCGAACCCACGCCCGACTGTATGTTTGATGAACAGAAAAACGAGCCTGCTACATGCCTGTGGCTGGTTAATTGTTACTCTTAGTATTGGGGCAGGAAGAAAAAACATTTCTTCCTGGAAATAAAGGCTTTGTTTTCGGCATCCCTGGTAACTAAAAAAATGTGGTTTTAGGCATATCGTTTATCATTATATCTGTGTGTGCAACGATTTTTACGAATTTTGGTCATATTTTTAGTGTGTACGAGTCAATTTATTTGGCAGTGATGTACATGAATGATAAATATTTTAGTATTTGTCACAAAAATAGATAATTACGATGAACTCGTAACCTACCATATCAATAATAATAATAATAATAATAATAGTAATAATAATAATAATAATAATAATAATAAAATTTCATTATAATTATAATACTACGGTATATTAACATTAAAAGAGAGAAACGCATGATTTTCCTCGAGGTACATAATTGGAGCCTGAGGGATTTATCCCAGGGCTACAAATGTACTGAGGGAAAATGTGTTTCGATACCGTGGTGTATATATTATTTTTTCCAAGCCGCGAGTAAATTGTCGCATTTTATTTTTCTTTATTGAAGTTTGTTGGAGCTATTTTTATTGACGGCATATGCACTGATGCAAAGGAAATGTCATAGCACCGTTCTTCTGTTTATATTGATTGTATTGTTAGGATTTGTATGTGCAATGCAAAATGGATAGTTTTGAAAAGCCAAAAGAAATAACGTATGCTGTTAGTGAGGCAGTTTCTGGTTTAATGCCGAAAAAAATCCAGAAGATTATATGAAGGTGCATACATTCGTTTTAAAGAATGGAGTTTATTGAAAAATGTACAAATTTATTCAGAAGATGTCTTGTTGGTGTATTTCACGGAAAGAGCGAAGGAATACACGTCTTCTACGATATGGGCACAGTATTCTATTTTAAGATCTTGTTTAATGGCAAATGATAACATTGATATTAGTAAATATAGAAAACTTACTGCATTGTTAAAGAGGAATTCAGTTGGATATTGTACAAAAAATCTAAAGTATTGTCCAGGGATGATGTTCAAACTTTCTTGTCGAAAGCGAATGATGACGTAAGATAATTAGTATATTATAAATTAAGGTTAGATCGCTGTAAAACATACAAAACGTATATTAGGGAGAGAAGTACTACATTATCTCCCTAGAGAGAAAATGTTACATTTCTTTCCCGTTTTTGGTAACCTAGAGACCGACATATTTAGTCACGGCCTTGAAAAAATATATTTATTATTATTATTATTATTATTATTATTATTATTATTATTATTAAAGATGCTAGACCACGTTAGCTGAGCAGTATTTTTCTATATCCTTAAACTCCGGAGAAATTATAATATGCAGAATCATTTCTACTTTCTTTTTTGCTAAGAGTCCATAGAAATCCCCACATTACACAGTGTGAAGCTAGGTGTAGTCATTAGCTCATTAGCTTATAGCGAATGAGTGCGTCATTGTTACAGGATTAGATCCCTTATGGATGAACAACTTTTGAATGTCGAGTTTCATAAAATAGAAAAATAATATTAGAAATACAACTATTTTATGTAAACTTTTGCAAAATATGTACTATCTGCTTAATTTACAATGTAGTAGAAAATTTCAACTTTGGAATGATAAATAACGAAAGTTAATTTTATTTGGATGATTCTGTATATCTGATATAATAGTTAAATAGAAGAACTATAAACAATATTAACATTATTCGCAACATGACAAAAGAACTGTGTTGTTTTCAGACGAGACGTGGTTCCATCTGACTGGTCGTGTAAACAATAAAAACACTCGCTATTGGTGTCTAGAAAATCCATATCGTGTACAAGAAATCCTTCTTCATGATAGGAAAGTTAGAGTTTAGTGTGCTGTCAGCTCAAGACGAATTATCGGTCCGATTTTTTTTACGAGTAGAACACATTGTCTACTCTTCATTGTTATTAAATGAAGCACTTGAAATGTCGTAGGCCTACCTATATATCGGTAGAACAAATGAAATCAGAAACATTACAGTGACCGAACTAATCGCGTCAATCAGAATTGTTTTCCCAATACAACGCCTGTTTAGCCGAGGGAGGACAACGACATTTCCATCTTCTATAAGGTACGAGTGCGACCGGCTGCGGCATGCCTAGCCGCCGAGAAGCAAAACACCGCACCAGCGGTCTCGTAAATATAATATAAGCCCTGTATCAGCCAAAAGTTTAGAGTATAAATTTGGAATTATGATTTGAATCTCCAGATACGTACGTTTTATCAACAGTAATCTCACTAGACGTTTTGATTTATCTAGAGAAAATCAAAACTCGAGTGGGATTTAATTGACTGTTACACGATTAGTAGAAAGTATATAAAGATTAGAAGTAACGAAGTACTCCAATACAATAAAATATTAATTGACTTACGAAAATACAACTGTCTTCAAATGTATTATTGTACCATCTCAACATTACAAATATTACGCTAGATGCATGCTAGATGGCAGTAGTGAGCAATGCCTTCTCGTCGAGAAGTTCTCGATCTATTATACACGATGGCAGTGTTACTAGTCAAGAAGGCTTTGTTGATTCAGTTTCATTTTTATTAAAATGCAACATTCCACTTCAATTATCCGAATCCCAGTAATCAACGTCACTTGACAGATGATTTTCAATAAATCTTAATATTAAACAATTTCTGATACGTGGCTATCCATAATATCATATAGCAGAAGCTATAACATAACCTAACTAATATACACAAGTGTTAGAAAAGTTTTAATTAACGACGATGACATAAAAAATAAACATGAATAATTTTAAAAGGAATAATTATTGAATGTACAATTTTCAAATTTGAATGTGGTTGGTGGTTCAATTGATGTTATATTGAACGTGTGCGTAATAGAAGTGGAACTCGTTGATTTAGGCCTACATGGTGTATTCAACTTATTCAGGATTTCCGAATGGTGCTCTTCATTTATTTGTAAATCGGATTTCAGAAGATGCATAGGTATGATCAGTGATTTTTATTAATTCTTGTTCTTGAATGCCAATGCGAGTCATATTTGAAACTGCTGTGCATGGACTGGAGTGGTTTGTAATTATATATATATTTTTTTTGACGTCCAGACCAGCGCAGTTTCAAATGTTGGCAAACAAAGAAACAAATGCTAGGGACGCAATAAAATTAAATGCTAGGGACGCGATAAAATTAAACGAATGCTAGGGACGCGATAAAATTGTGCGATAAGCAGCCATGATTGGTTGAAATACGTCCTTTCGTTCCGTTTTATTGGTCAAAAGTAGTATGACGTAGTAAGAGTGTAATAGTCAAAGTAAATGACACACTCTTTTACTACGGATTCTCTGTACTCACATTTAATGAAAAGTACAATAGAATTTATTTATACTACTCATATACAGTATATCAGAAGGAGGATTTTGCTTGTACGGGCCTGTTCTTGCTCTTGGGCGTTAGATGGGGAGATAGACAACGCTCTTGCTTTAGTAAGTGGTTGCCAATCGGCAGGTTCTGTCTCGACTCGCAGGTGCTCTTTGCCAACACCTGCAATCAGTGTTGAATCCAGCCACTTTGCTCCGGGGGGGGGGGGAGTGTTGCAGACACCAGGTTAAAATCAAACACAATAAGTACGATGGTGTAGTGGTTAACATGTATACATGTTTGTATTCGGGAGGTCCGGGGTTTGATCCCAGAGGCTAGCTATTCTGACTTCTGCAAAAGTACCTATTACAAAGAGCTTCGTCTCTTGTCCTACAAACCATACTAACAAAATTGAAGAGTGTGACCCCAAAACGCGTTCAGTTCGTTTTTATGAAAGGACTTGGCTTATTTTTTTGTCCACTTGTCTACGGATGTGCGAATTTTCAAGTGACATGCGCAGTAATACAAACTTTTAGTCAGGGATTGGCATTCTTTTGGAAGAAAACAAGCTTAAAATATTATGGAAGTCTCAAACATAATCACTCGTTCATTCATTCATTCATTTATTCTTAGTGTTCTGCCCAAGGGCAGCTCTTTCACTACAAACCCAGCGTATATACAGGGTGTTTCCGAGGTGGTGTTACAAATTTTCAGGGATGATGGCGAAGGGGACATGTATCAATTTGAGATAAGGAACCATGGTCCGGAAATGATTGAGTCGAAAGTTATAAGTAAAAATAGTTGTATGAAAATTGAATTGTAATTTGGAACCACGTGCCCTCTTTCCTTTAACTTTTGGAACAGTCGTGGAAAAATGATATGGGCCGGATGTCTCCTACGTGGGTACTTGGACCGATACAATCTGTGAGCTTGTTTACTGTTCCCATTGGCTCATCCGTATTCGAAAATCAGATCTGCTTATTCCGCTCTCGTGTACTCCTCCATTTCACTAGGACTGATCGACTGGACACTGTAACTTGTACACATGCACTGCTCTCTACAGACGTGCATATCAGGACCGACCATGTCCGTTACACATTACGCTATCTGCATTGCTTTAGTGTAGTTTTCTGTCCCCATCCCTCAGACAGCGCATTGAATGGGATATTGTAAGTAGACAACGTAAACAACGTCAGATGAATACAGTATGTGTAAGATGTACAGATAAATGCACATAAATAAGGTGTACAGAGGAATAAAATTATTTCATTTCCACAGAACTATTTTTGCTTGTAACTTTGGACTCGGTCATTTCCGGACCAGGGTTCCTTATCTCAAATTGATACATGTGCCCTTCGCCATCATCCCTGAAAGTTTGTAACACCACCTCGGAAACACCCTGTATATAAATCACAGAAATGGCCAAATGGACTGGGTGAGTTCTGGGATCACTCTCTTCAATTTCGTATGTTATCTTCTCATCTTCCGCCACTGGCCGGCCAATTGTATGAAAAATAGCGTAGCTGGCTGTGTGCTCTCCGCTACCGAGAGGAAAGAGCGTTAGAGACAACTGCTGCCTAGTGAAAAACGCCTACAAAAAAGTCTAGGAAAAAATTATTATATGCGAGTATTTTATAATTAACACAACGCAGCTGGCTCTCAGAAAGAGGATGTGAAATAAAGACAGTGTAGCAAGATGCAGAAGGTCACAGTAATGTTGCTAACGAGAACTGCGTTTCATAAAAAAAAATATTGCAACTGTGAAGACGACATATGTGATTTCTTTGCATAAAATGTATATTTACATGATCATGAAGCCAAGAGCCATGATATGCGAACATTTTAATAAATCATTATTTTTTGGAAATAATGAGATTGATACGTTTTTGGAAAACAGAAAGTGTGTTTGTGCTGGTGCCTCTAAAAGGTATCGATTTCAAAAGTTTGGATCGTGTTTTAAAAATCAAAGAAAAAGGGGAGAAAACTAAAAGCATTAAAGTCAGAAAAGTGTTTTTGAGAGATTTATTTTTAGTAATTCCTCTTTCTGTACATTCTCTCTCTCAAATTTAAAATGAGTGGGGCAATGATAAAGCGATGTGCTAACGGCGATCATGACGTCTTTATAGTTATCCACAATATGAAAAAGAGTTTAGTCCTGACGATTTCCTAGTTGAAATTCACATGTTATTTGAGATCGAATGATATCATAAATACTTTTACTATGTATTTTGACTTCTTCTAATCTAATTTTCAAAACCCTTAAAATTCTCCCGTGAATTCAAGTTCAGTTCTAGTAGAAATTGATTTTATTATCTGCCTGCCTCACTGTAATGATACAAAACTTCAATTATAATGCGTGACAAGTATCCTCTGTTTTCCTTTGCTGTTCCTCTAGTAACGCTGGATAATGAAACTTTCCTGCCCTTGTTATTTTTAAAGGAGTCCCAAGAGATCAGTGAGGCTTTACGTGTGTGGCTGTTGTCATGTTTCCAGAAATTCCCTGTCACGAGCTTTCTGCCACAAAACATAGATTTAGATATTTCCGCTGAAATACACGTTTTCAGAATCTTTAATGCCGCAAAAATGATTTTGATCATGCTGTCAGTTTGTCTATAGCGATTTCCCCCCCTAAATTAGTGATGGAATTTTGTTCATATTCACTATGTAAGAGTCGGTTTAATTGGAAACTATGCATAAATGAAATGTAATTTTCAGTTAAGATTAATAAAGTTTATTTGAAATAAAAAACACATAGTGGCGATCCATTACAAGATTCGTCAGACGATTTTCTTCGCGAATGTGGAATGTTTTGTCAGTTATGAATGTTATGATAAATGAGACTGGAGTTTGTATCGACAAAAAAATGTTCTGTTAATGCTTAATTATATAGAGTTATCTCTACTTTTTGTTGCGGATTCGGTCCAGTTTTTAACCAGCTCTGGCCAAGTGACTTGACAGTTAAGTCGGAATTTACAATAAACTATTTTGTTTATTGGTTTATTTTACGACGCTTTATCTCCTGCATTGGTTATCTAGCGTCTGAGTGAAATGAAATGAAATGAGTCCATAGTCCAGCGCCGAAAGTTATTCAGCATTTGCTCGTAATGGGTTGAGGGAAAATTCGGAAAAAAAACCTTAACTAAGTAACGTGTCCCAAGCAGTATTTGAACCCGAGCCCACTCGTTTCACGGTCGGGCATGCTAACCGTTACTACACAGCGGTGTAAAGGGATTCTTTCTCAAAAGATTATCAGTTATCACGTAAATCTTTCTTGCTTATATGGAACCAGAGGCAGAATTTCCAATAGGTGAAGTAGACTGCAGTCTAAAGCATGCAAATTTTAAGTGGTGGCAACGTTCTGAAGAATATCTGAAATCATTAATATGTTCGTTCGGCAGAAGGTAAGACAAATAATATTTAAGAAACTGATATATTGTAAGTTTCAAATTTTAATTCTCTCCCTAAAATAAACTCGGAATTCACAAGCCTGCTTTTTATTCCAACGTTTTCTAGGATGAAAATGGAGGGGGAAAAATTAGGGAAAGAGGGCGTAGGCACATTCTTGGATGTCTGTTGGCGGCAGAATTTATTTTAAATCTGCCACTCTGCATAACGAAGTAAGTCGTTGGATAGTCTCATTATTTTCTTCTTTTCATCGTGAATTCAATCCAAGTTTTAACCTTCTCTGGTCAGATTACTGGCATTTATAATAATAATCGTAAAGAGGTCCTCGCTCGAAAGATTTAGTCACTATAGGCTAATAGTCGTACATATCTCTTATATGGAAATTTAATCACATGTAATCAGAGGCGGAATTTCCAATGCGCTAAGTAGGTTTCTATATCGACAAATTTTAAATGGTGGTAACGCTTTGAAGAATATGGACTTGTCCGAAATCATTCATAAGCTCACCAGGCAGAAGACAAGGCCAAAGTTGTTTAAGAAACTGATATCTTGTAAGTTTCAAATTACATTCCTTTTAAAAATACTCAGAATTCACAAGTCTGGTGTTCCGTTTTCTAGTGGGAGGATAAAAAATTAGGGAAAGAGGGAGGCAGCACATTTTTGGATGCCTATGGGCGGCAGAATTTATTGTAAATCCGCTACCGTATGTATCAGGCTGTAAATTTAACCCTTAAATTGGCAAAATTTCATTTCTCACACTAATTTATTAAGCCGTGTCGGACTGTAAAGAAAACAACTATCGCAATGTCCATATTTTATATGTTGTACAATATTATAGTATTGTGAAATTTTAATTTTCCTACCAATTTTTTTCTATTGTTCTATTAAAATTATAACATATTATGGCCTATTAACCTGTTGTATCCTCTAGGATACTTTGCGAATTTAAGGGTTAAATTGTGTTTTATTTACGGGGACACTTCTGTGAGTTTTAAAACTTTCACAATTTTCATCCAACATTTATGAATTTTAAACTACATAAACATACCTACAATACTATCATCTGTATAAAATTTTGTGCCATTAGGGCTAATCGCTTTGAAAATTATATTTTTTAAATTTATTTTATATTGACGTCACTAAAAAGCCTCCTTGCGTCACAATTTTTAATTCATGTTAGCTCAAAAGCTTGAAAATAGTCGTGGGAACATAAATTAATTAGCTTTTTGAGCTCGGTATAAATAGAGAGCCACAATAAATTTTTAAATCGATTTTATTAATTTTTCACCATTATTTCACCATAGTGTCCCTTAACGACGCTCGCAATTGCCGAGGTTATATCAGCGTTGCCGGTGTGCCGGAATTTTGTCCCGTAGGAGTTCTTTTACATGCCAGTAAATCTACTGACATGAGCCTGTCGCATTTAAATACACTTAAATGCCATCGACGTGGGCGAGGATCGAACACGCAACCTCGGACACAGAAGGCCAGCACTCTACCGACTGCTCCACCGAGGCCGACGTAACAGTCTTCGGACAGTCTCATTCTAATCTTTGTAGGCCTACTATACCGGTACTTACACAGTTGCTTCACTTCTAAGTGCCGATTTTCGTAAATCGAAAAATAGTATTACAAATGATTACAATATACGATAGCTATTTTCTGTGGATCTATGCAGAATTAATGGCATAAATTTAATTAAATCGTACAAATTACAAATAGAATCAGATGTTGAATTTGTGGGATTAAAAGAAAAACATATTGTGTGGAATAGGATAGGGGAAAAAAGTTTTTCTTCTTATTTGGATGCTTAGTCAATTATATCTTTTGATATTTTTAATAACTGTTGGTACACCACTATGGCGTGCACATCCGAATCAAGCGGTTCGTGGTTCGACTCCTACAATGGTTGGAGATTTATCTCCATCCCATGAGACTGGGTATTTGTCCTGTAACGCCTGCGCAGTGGTCGTTAATCGTGCTGACCACACTGTCAGGGAGGCCCGCATTGTGACAGATCTAGAGTTGCTCCAAAAACATTCATCCTACACCAAATTGAATTGTAAATCGGTAAAAATGGGTGGTTAAATAATACGACAGAGAAGAATAACTTCGATAAAATAAGTTAACGGTAGTACTAATATGATAATAGAATAGAATTTTGTGCAACGCTTAAAGCATATAACAAGAAAGTGTGTGTTACATAAATGTGTTACCGGTACCACTTGTAGTAGAAAGTAGACAAGTGTACAAAGAATCCGCGCGGAAAGCAGAATGCCGAATCCTTCTGTACATTATTTGTATCGCAAGCCAAGCAAGGAAACATTGCATACCAAACTTTCATTCACATCTCGAAGTACTATCATCAGAAAGTAAGTATCAGTTGCAATTTTGTGGCAATATAAAAATCTGTGCTGCCTGATGACTGTAGTTGCTTTCCCTCCTCTTCGTCAGAATTTGTATCACTAGGTTATATCGATCGACGTTGTAACAGAACCCTGCTCAGTCTTTTCAACCTCATCTTGATGCTGTGTGCACACACTATCACTGAACTATCGTTGTCAGTTATTTCGTGCCTCATGGTCGCGTTTCAGAGAATTTGTCGTGTTTTTTTTTTATCACAGCACTGCTTTATTTGTTTCATATTATATGGAAAATAATCCTGTATGAAACTGGACAATACTGATGGGACTCTTATAATAAATTCCATTTTGCGTATGGAGCAAAGTTCACAATTTGCATTTAGATTTGGAATATTATACATGTAAAGTTTACTTTAGAAATGCTTCGTGACTGTGGGGAAAAAGGTGCATGTTTAGTTTTGATTGTGTCATAGCGAAGATAGAACGACGCATATTCACAATCAAACAGCGTTTAGAGAAGACAAGTGAATATAATATCCCCATACATATGCTTTTCATAGACTTTAAACAGGCATTTGATAACATGAATCGATTTAAAATTCAGGAGGCTATGAGAGAATTTGGTATCCTACCAAATTGGTAAATTTAACAAAAATAACCCTCTCCATAACATATAATAAGGTAAAGATACAAACAAAACTATCTGATAAATTCTTAACAGTAAATGGGGTGAGGCAAGGAGACTCCTTATCTACAATTCTGTTTAACATCGGCCTTGAAAAAGTCATTAGGAACATTGATATAAATTTTAATGGTACCATATTTAATAGGACCAGACAGTGCATGGCCTATGCGGATGATATTGTGGTCATGAGTAGATCTCTTGGAGTGCTAAATGAAATAGTAACCCAAATTCAAATAGAAGCAGAGCACATGGGGTTAAAAATTAATAAAGAGAAAACTAAATATATGAGAAACATAAGACCAAGTGGCGTTTGTAATAAAGATATTATAATAAATGGACAGAAATATGAGGAAGTAGATTCTTTTAAATATTTAGGAGTTCTAATTACCCAAGAAAACACTGCAGATGCAGATATGAGGCAAAAAATTGCTGGGGGAAATAGATGCCTGAGAGCCCTTAACAAAACTTTGAGAGCAAGATGCATAAGTAAAAAAGCAAAATTTACATTATATAAAACAGTCGTAAGACCAATTGTGCTTTATGGCAGTGAAACTTGGACTCTGTCGAAGAAAATGGAACAACAACTGATGACATGGGAAAGAAAAATTCTAAGGAAAATCTATGGTCCTAAATATGAGAATGGGCACTGGAGGATTAGATATAATACAGAACTGAAAACTCATTATAAATCTCCAGATATTGTTGCTGAAATCAAAGCCCGTAGGTTGGAATGGTTAGGACATGTAATCAGGATGAATGATCAGAGAATACCAAAAAAGATTCTAAACACAAAACCAGAAGGCAGGCGTAATATTGGCAGACAGAAACTAAGATGGTTGGATGGAGTGGAGGACGATTTAAGGACTCTAGGCGTGAGAAGTTGGAGGCAGAAGGCTCTGGTTGGACAGGAATGGACCAATCCTAAGGGAGGCCAAGGCTAGACTACAAGGGCCGTAGTGCAGAAGAAGAAGAAGAAGAAGAAGAAGAAGAAGAAGAAGAAGAATTTCCTTGTGGGGAGTGGGCACAATAGGATGATAAAATAAGATAATTCATAAATATGTATTTTATCATGAGCATACGAATGAGTTTACACGCATAAAAATACTATATATATATATACAGTGAAAAAATAAACATACATTTTGCCCTCTAAAGCCTGTACTTTCCTTAGCCTAAGTACAGAAAAATGCCAATATTTCACATAAATATTGTCGGTTTTTGTTAACAGGTTCCTAAGATCTTTTGTGAACAAGAGATCTGTGGCATCACTACTGTAATTCTGTAGAATACTTCATATTAGTCCACATCGCCATTTGTTATCACTTGTATTGTCACTAATTTGTAGGTTGAATGTCATCACAATAATAGCATCGTAATAATAGCAGACGCACCAACATTTACACTATTATTGGTAGTGCAGTTTCTTCATTATTGCATTACTAATACCTACGTTAACTTCCACTATGTTCTTACTTTACTTACAAATGAATTTTAAGGAACCTGGAGGATCATTGCCGCCCACACATAAGCCCGCCATAGGTCCCTATCCTCAGCAAGATTAATCCGGTCCCTAGAATCTCAAATCCATTTTCATATTATCCTTCCATTTACGTCTCGGCAACCTCAAAGGTCTTTTTCCCTCAGGTCTTCCAACTAACACTCTATCGTAGCTCTCAAAATTCATCACAGTGCTGGATGGGTCGAAAAATTAATAACATATATTAATTACATCTATTTAAACAATTCAGTTTATAAATAAAGTCTTAATGCTTAGTTTCTTACGTTAATTATAACATATTTATAACCTCCGTATCTTACATTCTTTCTTTCCTCATTCTCTATTTCTGTTCTACGAATAACCGTTTCGTGTGAATTTGCAAGCCCATGCGTGCAGCAGGGGTGTGCTGGAGGGGGTTCGCGCGAGTCCTTTGTTACATAGGCTATTTGTCCCAAGTCCTTTGTTAAAATAGCCTGCGAAGAAAAATCAATAAAATAAAACGCACTTTTCTAATTTAACCATTTTCTTTTCTACATTCTGCTAAAGCGATGATTGAAAATATAGGAATTTGCGGCTTCTGCACTGCTTGTTGGAGACTTTCTATAATTATGATTTCCAAGATTTCGTGGGGGATAACTTCAGAGGAAAGAACAATGCCCCTTTGTCATTAACTATACCTAAAGCCAAAAGATTCGCGAATTCTATCACCATTAGCAATGCGGAAGCTGAAAGAGGCTATAGCGTAATGAATACATTGCCACTTGTGAAAGATGTAAGTTAAGCTAGCAATCTCACACTTTACCAGTTTAATGACTATTATATTAAAATCATTATCGGCAAACTTATGAAAGAATGGGACGCGGTCCAGTTAGGTAAACATTATTATTATTATTATTATTATTATTATTATTATTATTATTGTAAAGTAACCATTGTTTCCTTCTTCTCCTGCTCCGAATCTCTTCGCTGCCGCCACACTATTTTTTTGTGAGCCCTTCGTTAAATTATTGCCAGCACACCCCGTGCAGTCGAAAGTTGTCAGCGTATGTGTTCCTGTCAAATAAGATAACGGAGATCAAATATAAAGTATAATCTAATAACGTGATTATGTAACGTAGATAGGCATGTAACTGATATAAGTGATAATATGAGAAATTAAACTGTTTCGGAATGCACAAAATGCGTAATGACATAATGAGAAAATATGTGTCATCTTACGGACACTATTTATTCCTTTCTGTCATTGTTTTTCCTTATGGCACGCGAACTCATTGATTGTAGCATTACTTATGGTATGGATTACAGATAGAAGATGGAACAAACGAATTTGCAATTACGCCACTGATATGGACCTACTGTGCTACTTCCAAATTTGGAAGTGAGCAAGATTAAGTTTTGCTTATAACCCTCTAATTCAATAACAGGATTATTTTATGTGCAGCAAATTACGACATGGGACCCCGAGTCTCTTTTTTTTTAAGGAGAAGGGACCCTAAGACTTACACTTCAGCCTGAGGCTTATTGTGCTTTTTACTATCCCTGTTCTGTGAATGATACTTGTAACCGAAAGACCGTGCCGTGAACCCAGGCTACGGTAAGGATGATGATGATGATGATGATGATGATGATGATATGTGAATTAATGATGGCGAAATGAGTCCGAGGTCCAACGCTGAAAGTTACCCAGCAATTCTGCTTCAATTGGTTGAAGGAAAAGCCGCAACCAGGTAACTTGTCCCAACCAACCGTTCGTTTCACGGTCAGACGTGCTAACCATTACTCCACAGAGGTAGACACCCCGAGCCTTACTTCATTTTCGAAGAAAGCCATATAATATATTGATTTAATCGGCCTGGGTGGCGCAGTCGGTGGAGTCCTGACCTTCTGTGCCCGAGGTTGCGAGTTCGATCCCGGCCCAGGTGATGGCATTTAAGTGTGCTTAAATGTGACAGGCTTATGTCACCGGCGACGCTAATACAACTCGGCAGTTGCGAGCGTCGTTAAATAAAACTATTTAAATTTAATAAATAGATTTATGGTCGTAATCCCTTGTCATCGGCTGGGTTTGAACCTGAGAACCTTGAATCCAATGGCAACCATGGTAATCATTAGATCGCCACTTGAAAATAGTAGGCTAACTGGCTTTCAATAGCAGTGTTATTATTAGCTTCTTTAGGCATATGACTAAGTACAGTGAGTGGATTTAATGGTACAATCCATAGGCGGAGATAGAGGAGCATGGGAGGAGGGCAATGCCTTCCGGGTCAAAGTGACATAGGCTACTGTCTTTCTCTAGCATTAGGTATGGGTAAGGAAGAAATGAGACAAGCCCTTTACTATAATAGGCTAAGTTTATTCAGTTCTTGTGACAATGAGTTCGAGAGATATGCGTTCCTTTTTTTAAAGTAATAGAACAAAATGTAAGTTCCGGTTGTTCTGTATGGCTGTGAAACTTGGACTCTCACTTTGAGAGAGGAACAGAAGTTAAGGGTGTTCGAGAATACGGTGCTTAGGAAAATATTTTGGGCTAAGAGGGATGAAATTACAGGAGACTGGAGAAAGTTACACAGAACTACAGAACTACACGCATTGCATTGTTGACCTAACATAATTAGGAACATTAAATCCATATGTTTGAGATGGGTAGGGCATGGATAAATCCAGAAGTGCATATAGAGTGTTAGTTGGAAGACCTGAGGGAAAAAGACCTTTGAGGTTGCCGAGACGTAAATGGAAATTCATTTACGGAAACCAGCTATAATGGATGAGGTGATCATTGTGCTAACCACACGATATCTCCGTTCTGGTTGGATGATTGTTCGCCTCATGTGACTTGAGATCAGCAGCCGGCTGGTTGGCCTTAGCCCATGATAGACTGTCGCGCCACAGATTTAATTTGTTTTAATTATTTTTTCGTAAATTTGCATAAAATAGCTAAGGTATATGTGAATTATAATCATATTTTAATATGATATTTTTCATAATATATCATATTTTTCTGTTTACTAAAATCGGCACGTAAGAGTGACATGAATGTTAGTTTATAATATACAGGGTGTTTCAGAATGACTTTTTATACATTAAAGGAGTAATAAAGGATGCTATTGGGAATATTTTCGGTTAAGGAACTCATAGTTTGAAATAGAAAATGGCTTCTGTGCAGCTGTAGAAGTATGAGGTCATGTTATTACTAATCACTTATGTAATGAAATTGGCTGTCGTCACTTCGAATATTTGTTGTAAAAGTGAAAGACAACAAAGTTTCTCATACCTGAATTTACTATCTCATTTTAAAATTAGCAGTGACATGATCTCATACTTCCAGGACTGCACAAGAGCCATTTTTCAACCCGACCAAGGATTCCCTAACAAAAAAATATTCAACAACAGATAACCTGTCAAACTTATTCTACATGAAATTGTTAGTTGACAAATATTATTATTATTATTATTATCATTAATATCAATTCATTAATTATTAATTAAATTCTTAAGACACTTAGTACAAAAACATTCGTCTTCTTACTTCCCAGTAAAGATCTTTAGGACCGGTATTCATAGTCGGTGACTTATTTATTCAATAAGAATGACTTTGTTAAGTTGTACTTATTGGAACATCTTAACTTATATGATTATGATATTCATAGGCAGCCATTAGGAGTGTTCATTTTAATCCTAACTGCGTTTCTTCACATGTTCCCAGTCCATAATTTACTCTTCTTCCTCACATAAGACACACATAGGAGATAGCAGGATGTTGAGCCTATGGAGGTGAGCTGTGATGCAGTCATGTCCAGTGATATCCATATACAACAGCAGTCGCAAATAGTATTTCTCACTGTTTGTTATAATGGTAGCATTTTATGTTATAATTTTTGTGTGCAGCTGGTGGTAATGTTGATTCGAGGACGTGACGTGAAGCCATGACAAGTCTGCTGCAGTTGGACAACTTGCAAGACTGCATCAGTGGTGCCACTAGTGACCAGATCACAAAGCTCTTCCCAAAGTGTCGGCCCCGTGATATCAACCTCAATCCTTTGCAACAACAGGATGGGCAGCAAGACCATGATAACAACAGTCTCCTACGTCACAGACTGTCAGTTGTTTCTGTGGTGATGGATGCTCCTACCACTGAGAGGTACAGAACAAAAATTTGCAAAATTTACAATTTTTTTTAACTCCAATACCGGGTACTTGATTTTGCATCATCTACGCATGCATCCCTATCTAGGAGAGATGTGACAAAGCTGTAGGTCTTTTTTGCCATGTTAGGCATTGTCCTCTGTACACCATGGGAAGTGAACTACATAGCACCACATGATGATTAACAGAGCAATGGTGGAATGCTTGTAAGGAAAATGGGAGTACCCTGCAACATCCTGCCACAAAGCACCATCTCTGTCCATAACAGATTCCACTTGGACCCACTAGGATTCGAACCAGCTTGGCATGCTGATGCACTAGCCATTTGGCTAATAGCTCACCAACATTTACAAATGTAGTGCTAGGCATACATCACAATAGCCACAGATTTTTTTCCTTCTTACTTGCATACCAACTTCATAAGTTTTAATAAGTGTTGATTAAAAAAAATACTGGTATTAAGTAGGTTGCCTAATATCAAGTAACGTCAAAAAATGCACGTGAAAAAATAGCGATTGACTTGTGTGTAGCTAGAAGAAGTAATTCTCAAAGCATTCCTTTTACAAAGTAACTCGAAGTTTTTTTGATGTAATAATTGCGAATATAGTAGTCTTTCATATGGATGCTGTTATGGAAAGCTCAGAATTGACTGATTGATTGAAATTCAACTTGGGTCTTAAATGAATTGGCTTGGCAGAAAAATACTGGGACATCCCCTGCAAGGCAAAGTATTATAAGCACTACTTTTATCGAAAATGATTATGGTGCTTTGAATAAATTGCCAAGCACTGTGCATCAACTGTAGAAGTTCCTTGAGCCCAACAATTTTTTTCTCTCTAATAAGTTGGCTTAAACTTTGACTATTGTATTCACCACCATGTTGGATAAGTATCGTAACTGTCTCTCCTGCAGAGTTAGCAAAATGGTGCTTATGATACTCTGCCTTGAAGAAGACGTGGGAGATGTCCAGAACTTGTTTATGAACAGCTTTTGTGTAGAGAGGCAATTTTGAACTGTCATATACAATATATCTGAAGATTAACATTATTCTTGGAAAATATTGCAGTTTTCCAGACAGAGACATTTACAGTTCCTTGTGTTCAGAAAGTTATTGAGAAAGGCTACAATGGTAAGCATATTCTCCTTCTCTCAGACAGTCAAACTGCTCTCAAAGCATTTGACTGCTACCATTTCAATTAAAAATTGATATGGTACCGGTATATATAATTTATTTCAAGAAATAGTCTGCCCAGGCATCCTGGGTTGCCAAAAACACAGAATAACACACATATAAGAATAGTAATGATTACAGTAAGATAGATGAGCCAAATTTAAATGTGAACTAGGAGCTTAAGTTTAAGAAATAATAAATTTGTACATATATTTGTAACAATCACACACTAACGAATAGAAAAGGGGGGGGGGTATTATGATATTCCGTATAAATGATTTTTCAGAATTGCCACAGACCCTTTAATGGTTGAAGTAATTATTTTTGGAATGATGTCATGGATTCCAAATGTTTTGATAGTGTTTACAGTTGATCGTGGGATGGTGCCCCTCGCTCCGATCATTAAACCATGTACTTCCCAGGTGCCTTCCATCTGATATTTTTCTCGAAAATACGGAATAGTAGGCTCATAAATTTGTTGTTTTTCTTTGTTGACCTCGGATGGTTGACCATATTAGTCCCAAATGAATACTTTTCTCCCAAAATGTTAACACTATTTTGCTCAATACTATTGCCCATATGATTCTGATTTTTATTCTTATCATTAGAGAAACTGATAAAAGAAATGTTATAGATATATTAATTTGTCCTACAGAATTTATCTGTAATATTGACACTTAATATTTGAGGGAAACATTGAAGGAGGAAAGTTCGATCCTGTACTGTGGATTGAATTCGGCATAGCTCAGTGGTCAGAGTGCTTGGTACGTAGAACCAAGGACCCTGGTTCGAGCCCTGGCGCCGGAACGAATTTTTATCCTCAAATATTAAGTGATAAGAAATGATTTATCTCTTAGCAGTTTTTCAATAAAATGAACTGTTTTCTTGCAAATTAAATAAAAATATTAGCACATCCTTATTTTCTGTCATTAGGAAATCTGGCAACCCTTCTGCAATGACAAAGGGATGGAATGCTACTATTCAAACCTGAGTTCGTGTGTATTCGTATGTGAGGTGGTGATGCACTGTTGCCAAACTACACAGAATTGTAGTCTAATTTTGTAATTAATCATGCACTTAATTATAAAATGTATAATACGTTTTTTTTATTTATTTTAATGTATTCTATTGCCCCCCTTTAATCTGCGCAGTTATATCACTTCCACCCTGTATAGTTGGAATAGTTGAAGGAAATTAGGCAGATGTGGAAATACACATTTTGATTACATACTTTTAACACTTGCATCACTAATGATTTATTAAATTTGTTATATAAACAACTTTCCTGTGTTAATTGAAACTGTTACGAACCCCCCAGCAAGAAGAAATTGGGAACAAGTGCAGGACCTCACTAAAAATCTGAAGATGACGGATATTAAGCCGAAACTACTCATTAACTAAGGTAAAATACCATATTAGTTTAATTAACTCAGGAAAGTTGTTTATATAACAAATTTAACAAATCATTAGACGTGAAAAGTTGAAACAGTAGAGTTAATCAAGGAACTACTGAGAATTCTAAATTTTGTAAGTATAGTTTGGTTCTTACAGAAATGCATGAAGTCGCCTGAGCTCTACACGCATACAAACCAGTTATATTTTTAACTGATTATGCAAGTCCACTCACTGGAATTACTGTGAACTCTTGGTCAGCAGCTGTATATTTTAAAACTGAAGCAGTTACTACTTTGAATTGAGAAACCTGTCATATGATAAGACACTTCTTAATAAATAATAAAATGATATTAAAAAATATAAGTACTGTATATAAAGTTAGCATTTGTAATGAATGAGAAATTCAATATAAATTTGGTGATCGTGGTAATGATAATAATAATGGTGTGGAATAAAGACTGAGTTGATTGTAATTTGATTGACCTTTATAAATTACTGTTTACTGTTTTGATTTGACAGGTGCAAGGTGGGTTGCAGCAGTGTGGGAGGAGAGGAGGAGGAGGGGGACGAACCTGAAGAGGGAGCAGATAACTGTTGCCAACACGACTCCAACGCGGGTAACTCTGAAAACTCCGCTAACTCATCAGACTTGGAGAACTCAGACGATATGCTGCAGGACGAAGAAGAAGATCTGATAATTGACCATACAACTACAAGTAAGAGCAGTTAATATACTATATGTATGATTTGTATCCTGTTTTATTTTGCAATGTTGCTTTCTTTTAGCCAGTAATTGTGCATGAAAATAAAGTCTTACTACATGACGTTTATTAATCTTTGTTCAGTTTAGGAATGAGTTCTGATATAAACAACTGAAAGTCACATAAAGTTCCACAATTCACCGTTTACTACAGCAGACAGATCATTCTGTAGTGGAATACAGTGTAATACTCTATTCTCTATGAATATCAATTAATCGTTCTCACCAAGGAGAATTTGTAGTTGTATTTGATTATTGTATTGTAATTTACAGTATTATATATATATATATATATATATATATATATATATATATAATAAATCCTTTGTTTTTGATAAACATTTCAATATTAGAAAGAAAGGAAACAAACATGTCATGGTAGTGTACTGGTCTTCCATCCAGATGGCCCAGGATCATTCTTCAGCCAGGTGGTAATCAAATTTGTCGTGTGCAAAGCAGATGTTGCAAGGGTTTTTTTCGGGGTACTCCCACTTTCCTCTTTTACTCTACCAACTCTCTTCAATCCCCCTCCATTTCATCTATCACCTGTGATAGTTAATAATAGGCTGGGATAAAGTCTTGGATGTATAATGGGTTTCCAATGCTGTTATAGGAAGTGCTTGGGGCTTATCAGATACTCGTCTGGGGATAGGACCTGGCTTTCTCAGGGCTGAGGTAGAATTCCACCTGTTGGACTTAGACATTCATCGCATAGATGGGACACACAATGGGCTAATGTAAGCATAAGTGCATGGATCCATCCCAGGTCTGATACTCGGGAAGAGAAGCCAAGCCAAGCCAAAATGCGTTATCTGCTTATAACCAGTGTTGAGTATCATTCACGGCAAGTGAGCTTTCTATCGCAGTTTTATTGTCATAAGACTGGCACTAATTCCGAAATGTTGAAGTACTGAATAAAGTGATGCATCTATTGTTGTTTCATGAAAAGAAATATATATTGTTCCCAGAATGTATTTCAACTTACCGCTGCTTATGATTTTTTCGGAAAATATTTTTGTATGACATCATCATCTTGTAGCAATGCTGTGCATCTCTTTTAATGTGTTCTATGTTCATTGGCATCACACAATATACAGGTGGATGGAAAATTCCTATCCTGTGCAAGTGGCTTGCCAAACAATCATAACCTTTAATCAACTAGAACATCTCAACACTAGATTTACGTGACCTTGGGAGGATTATCTCAGGATTAGTGAATAAAATTCCCAAGTTTTATCTTTCGCTTCATTGGTTTTTTTTGGGCAGATTAGAATTTCTTCTTTTTCTTCTTCTTTCTTGGCGCTACTGCTCAATGTGAACCATGGCCTCTTCCATGATTTTCCGCCAGTTGTCTCGATCCTGCGAAATTGCTTTCCAATTTCCATATCCCACCTTACGTATGTCTTCCTCAACTCCATCCATCTTATTTAAATACATAATGACGTAGAATAATTATACAATAAAATTGAAAAAATTGTAAAAAATATTAGACCTTCCATAATTTTAGAGCTTTTCTTGCATTGAAGTGTTTGTGTTGGCAGCTCTCACAAATCAGCAGCAGCAATCACAATCGCAGCAACCACAGCAACAGCAGCAACAACAGCAACAACAACAACAGCAGCAGCAGCAACAACAGCAACAACAACAGGGAGAGACTCACGATAACAATGAGGTGATAGTTCTCACAAGCAGTGGTGGTAGTTCTGGTAGCAAGGTTGGCAGCACCTATAAGCTACGGGACTCTCGCATCATTGAGATTGCAGGAGGGCGTGAACTGTACTCACAGAGTAGATCGAAGGCAGCGCGTTGCAAGTCAAGTCGCTATGGCGATGAGGGAGACAAGACAGGCAAGCGGAGTGGCAAGACTCAAGGCGTATGGGAGCTGCGAGCCAGGTGAAAATACAGGCATGCTAAGAATGCACACACCACGTGTACAACAGTTCTGCATAAAGCATGCACATTATGTTTGTATGGGGCATGATTTCATGTAGTCTTTTATATTTGTTTTCAGTTTGTAATGATTGTACACATTATTAGTAGTATTTGTCTCAACTGAAATTATATCTTAAGGATTATACAGTAAAATTCCATTGTATCACACTTTGGTATACAACGGAATTGGATATACCATGGGTGCAGTCATGTCCCCTAGTGTTTAAGGAGTTTTTGTAAATTGTAATATACAGTACCTATATTTTCCTGAATTCACGCAGTCTAATTCTATTTTCAACCTCACGTGCTCAGTGGAATGCCAATCCCATTATTTTTTACCTGCAAACACCAGCAATTGGATCTACAGTAGTATATTGTATTGTATATAGGCTTAAAATTTGGTATATTTGTGTGTTCTTAACCTCTTCACTGGGTCTGACGCTTGGTGTGTTACCTGTTTACTTACTAATAATGGATCTGCCACACAAATGCGTAAGTGAAAGAAGAATTATTTTGGTAAGCCTAGCAGGTGTACTCAGTTAGTGTGGTTTTATTCCTTCTCTTATTTGATCTTTCTAACAAATAAGTTGATGCAAACTTCTTGAGAATTGAAGAGGGAAGTGACATTATTTCGATATTAAAAACTTAACAGAACCATATTAAGTTTCAGTAGGCAAAACATTTATTCATAATTTGTACAATATCAGTTTATTAATTATTAATCACTTTAAAAGTTGTAGTTGCAAAATTACTACATATTAAATTGAATATTACTTTTAATATATCACTTAATATTTGTTTTAGGATGACTAGATTTATAAACTTAAAAAACAAGACAATTTATATAAAAAAACAGGACACTTGAATAACAAAGAGCGCAAGCATTCCTTCTAAGTCTTACAGTTCCAGTTCAATATTAGACAACTTATTGCTATAATGAGACTTCATTGCATCATCAAATAACACTATGCAATAGTGACTATTATTCATTAAAAGTATGTCTTATTTTTAAAGTGAAACTGCACTATGTCAAAATCTTTTTATGAAAGAAATTTTAACATTTACAACTAACAAGTATTAAAAATGTCACACCATTTTTTTATCTGCTTCAAAATTACTGCTTTTCCATTCTTCAAGTTTACAAGTTACTATATTGTTCACAGGCACAATTTCATAAAAAACTTCATCTTCATCCATCTGAACTGATGAACCTGAACCTATTGCTTTTAGAACATTAAGAGTTTTGGAAATTTCATCCCAGGATACAAAATTTTTCAGTGTCATCCAGTTAAATGTTTTCATAGGTTCATATAGAGAAACCCACTTTTCAAAATAATCTATAAAAGTATCTTAAAATAAATTTGCTATTTGTTTTTTTAATTTTGATTCTGTGAAAAGACTTTCATTCTCTAACAGGCTCAAAATTGAATTAACAGCCGAAGCTTGAAAGTTGACACATTTTCTGTTATTAATATTTTCTTTAAGTAAATCTATCCATATTGTCAGAACAAATCATGAAAAATAGGACAGTCCCCAATGTTACCGACTTTCTCCTTTCCAGGTATACGACAATGACTAGGTTATCTATTGAAATGTTATTTCCTTTCGTAGTTTTTTTAGTGTACTTAGTTGTTTCTGAATTGGAATAATTCTATGTGCATATAGGTTTGGTACATATTTAATTATATTAAATATAGCCCCCTTGGAGTTGGTAAGTATGCAAGTAGATTTTTCAGAAATTTGAGTAACACACTGAAGAGCAGCATCAATAGTTAGAATTCAGTGTCTAGACTGGAGGAGGATGAACATGGTATGAAGTAACTTTCTTGATATTTTGGAATATAATACCCTGCTCCTGATGTCCCATTATTAGGGTTTAGAGATCCATCTGTATAAATTTGAAGTTGATCCTTATATGTTCAATGACATCTAACTTAAGAATGTATGGAGGATCTTTTTTGGAATGATTTCCTGGAATTTGTATGCTATGTTTTGGAATCACTCGTTTCCATGGAGGAATTTCGTTCACAACTGGAGTTTTAGCAATGAGTGAGTCTGTGACATATGAGGCGCGTCCATAAAGTAACTTTCCCACTCGTCCCACAGCTAGCAAACCATATGTTGCACGAAGCGACTGCGTGTACGTGATAGAGTAATGTCCTGGCATGGTGCATGCGCTAGCGGAACTTCCTGAGTGCTCTTAGTAGTTTCGTTGCATTGTTTGAAGATGGACATTCCTATTCCAGCTCCCGCCACGTGTGAAGTGCAGTCAGTGATAAAGTTTTTGAATGCACAGGGCATAGCGCCGATTGAAATTGATTGTCAGCTGTGCCAGGTCTATGGGCAAGCAGATGGTGTGTTGCTGCTGTAGACAGTTTTCAGCAGGATGCCACAATGTGCATGACGAGGAGCGCAGTGGGAGGCCAACCATCATCACAGACGACCTTGTGGAGCAACACACCATCTGCTTGCTCATGACGTTAGGCCCATCAGCAATATGCCACAAGTAATTCATTGTAGATACCTATATTTCTTTACATTGAAACACTTTTATTTATATTGTTATTTTGAAAGTTCATAAATTAATGAATGGATGTTTGATTAGCATTAATAATTTTTTATTTAAATTTGAAGGAACTTATGAGAGTTTTATTTAAATAAGATGGAAATAGTACTTGTCTCAACAAATGCTTATTTCATGATCTTATCATTTCAGATATTTTGAAGCATTTCTATGTTAACTTCTTGGTAAAAGACTAAAACATGACATGTTATAACAGCTTTAGAACTATATTTGCTACGTAATTTTGCGTTGTGAGAAGTGCTGAAAGCAAAGATCTCAAGACAGTGCAGACAGTGTTCAGGCATTTAACTAGAACTTGATTTGTTCACTGCTGAAATCTGATAATTTGGATGACCAGTTGATTTTTTATGTGCAATTTCGTATGAAAGTCTGTATTATAGTCATACAAAGATATAAAACTTTGCTTCATCATACAGAAGAGTATGATCATTGTGTTGTGTGATTGACAGATGTGGTAGTGACTCAAAGAGCAAACGAGGGCTGAGTGCTCAGCAACGAGAGGTTACAGAGACTGTGTTTTCAACAGAAGTTCGTTCTGTTGTGCGACATCAGCGAGCTACTGGTGTCAGTCCTCCATTGGTAACAAGTGGAGAAGTGGTGGTCTTCGATGATATTGGAGAGGAGGAGTGGCACAACAATATAAACACTACGGGTCTATCATCTACAGGTACTTCACCAAGTCCGCCAACATACCATCGTACAGCCACTGATTTCTTCAAGGTAACTGCCTGCCTTTAAGAATAATATACTATATATATATATATATATATATATATATATATATATATATATATATCTCTTAATTTTTAGAATGACATACAAATTAAAAGACGGTAATTACAAAATTATTCAATCCCCAGTTCTATCCTCTGAGTCCATGTTCTTTTATTGTATTCGTTTATATATATATATATATATATATATATTTATTGTAAGCAGATAGATTTTCAACTAATTGTAAGAGAGTTATGATTTAAAATAAACGTGGGTGTACTGTCCTGTTGAAAAAATCTTCTGTCAATGTGAATTGATAAAAGAGTTCTATTCAGTCAATACTTGACATAAAAACACAATAAAACATGTTATAACAATATTTAAACAGGTTTAAAAACAAACGTTTTCGCCAATTTTGATTGGCATCTTCAGGTCGTGTATGTCGAATAGAACATGTTATGATAAGTGAACACTTGGTATATAAGGTTAAAAACAGAAGTTAAAAATATAATATACTTAAAAACAGAGAATAGAACTAGCAAAAAGACACCACGATGTATGTAGAAGTACTATATTGAAAGGGGCGTGTGTGATCCAAGGGAACGGCGCAACTCTTCCGTCATTGCAGGTACAGCTTTCATGACAGATTTAACAATGCTACAAACAGGTCGGTCGTATGGCCGGTTATGGAAAGCAAGAAAAAATCCTGTAAATTGTAAGGATAGAATGAAAGAGTATTTAGAAGTATTTAGGTATTATTTAAATCTTCTAAACCAATACTTACAAAAAGTTGGAAAAGCGTCTTGAATCCATGAGGTCGGCGACACAACTGAGCTTTACATTAAGTGGTAGTGTATGACGAAAACTGTATACCTGGCAAGACTAGTGGATGGATGAAAGTCACTTGCGCATGATCTTAAACAGCGGGTTGTTTGAGTTTGGGTATTGTTCATTAAGTAGCGGGCCATCATTATTATTAGAATGGATGCTAATATATAGTTCTTCTGCAGCATTAATATAATTATAATTATTAATAGTCTTTAAGACCTGAAGGGCTTCTTCTATGCCAGTAAGTTCGTGATTAAGGGAAATGAGATGCGTGGCAAACTTTGATTTATTCCTATTAAATTTGAAGTCAGAGATGTGTTCTGTCAATGTGTTACTTATTTGTCTTTGAGTTCTTAGACAATGATCATTTGTTTATGTACTGTAGTGGCAAAAAAAACCGGACTGACCCTTGTAGCTGATTTCAGAGCCTTGTTCACTCCAGAGCATGATAGACTGGTAACTAAGACTTCCGTGGTTCGAATCCTGTCTGGGAAGGAAACTTTTTTTTTGTTTCTTATTCATATTTATTCCCAATACTTTAGATGTAACTTGTGAAGTTCTACCTGAAGGATCCACCGCAGAGAAATATTGGAGAGCAAGAGAGCTAATGTGTTCATTGCCAAAGCCCAGCATTAGATAACAACAACAACATACTTTAGATGTTCGACATGACTGCCTTGCTGAACATCTACACAAGATACACTGCCTTCCTTCACCCAAGTGTACATTTTGTCAAGAAGATGCCATATTGAATAAATACCACCTGGAAAATTGTAAAGGACTGACGGGCAATGGTCTGACTTCATTATATTGGGAAGCTAGGGGGCAAATGATGCAGATCAAGTAATCCCCAGTGTCATTGGAGAACAACAACAACAACTTTTCGATTGCTGGTAAAATTCATGTTCTCGGAATAATAAGTTAATTAAGTAGTAAAATATTGCTGCAATCGAAAAGTATTGGGAATAAATTTGAATAAGGAACAAAAAAAAGTTTCCTTCCCAGGCAGGATTCGAACCACGAAAGTCTTAGTTACCAGTCTATCATGCTCTGGAGTGAACAAGGCTCGGAAATCAGCTACAAGGGCTGGTCCGGTTTTTTTTTGTCACTACTGTACATATCAGTTTTTAAAACATTTCAAGAATCGCATAACTGCATATTATATGAGTTCTGCTAAAACAGTAAGCATGCTAAGTCTTTCTTAGCAATAACATTTAAATCAATAGACAAGGAACTACTAGATTTATGGATAATGAGTTCCGTAGCAACTCTCGAATCATTTGAACTGAGGAGAGTTGCAGAAGAGAGTAGTTACCACATTACAATGTTAAGCATTTGATGGGGTATGGATAGAAAATTTCCAAAGCTCAATATTCATCTCACATACGAGAATTTCAGTCTTGTAATGGTTGAAGATGAGAAGTTTCTTTAAGTACCAACGTAAAACCCATATTAGAGGATAAAGATTATTAGGATTACAAAAGTAAACTTCCAAAGTGATGCATAAAAGGAAAATGTATGGTTTACTGTTTCGATTAGTAGTAAAATTTAGTAGTGAAGTAAGTCAGGAGGGGTGTAAGAATCAACCAGGCAAAGAGAATAACCAACCAGAATAATATGATAAGAGATTAGAGAGTTGAAAAGTCTATTAGGAAAATGTTTTACATATGAACCTTTCCTATTGTGTTACCTTGAAAATTCTTTCGAGTGCTTTCTGAAAAATGTCAAAGAATCGAGAGTTGATATACATGAACAGAATTGCAAGATAAAATGAGCTGGTAGTAGGGCAGTTAATCACATTTTCCATTAAATTTGATCATCATCATAATCATCATCATATTCTTCTTTTTCTTCTTCTTCTTCTTCTTCTTCTTCTTCTTCTTCATAATCGTCATCTGTGTAAAAACTACTACGTCCATCCACTTGAAATTTTGAATGTATAAAAAAATATTTGTGAAGAAAACAGTGGGAATCGAACACATGGCCATGTTCCATAATATTAAGCATTCTTACTGAGCTACATAAGACACGCAAGCTTTTACCTTTGTATTTTTTTTATGAGTGTGGAAACCTATTTCGTAAACACTTTACTTGCTTTAAACAACATTTTCCATACTGTACATTTGTATTCCAGTTGAAATATTATTCATATATGTTAATTAATTACATAATGTCACTATTACATCTGGTTGGTTTTGACGTAGAACTACATCTTTATTCTCAGTAGATATTTGGGAAAGGAGCTGGAACTTAGGAAATTGACCATCGATAAAAATGCAATCCCTAGCCTTGTTCCCCTTGTTTTCCGTGTATTCCCTTTGTTCTTCTTGTATGCACTTGCTCTCCTTGCATTGCATTCTGATTCTTGTCCTTGTATTTTCGTTTGTTCTCCTTGTCTTCCCCTTGTTCTTAATGTATTCCTCTTGTTTTCTTTGTCTTCCTCTTGTTCTCCTTGTATTCCCCTCATCCTTTTATTTGCCTTGTTCTCCTTGTGTTCTCTTTGTCCTTCTTGTATTACCCTTGTTCTCCATGTATATCCCTTGTTCTTCACGTATTCCCCTTGTTCTTTTATTCATCTTGTTCTCCTTGTATTCCCCTTCTCTTAATATTTCTCTTGTTCTCCTGATATTCCTCGCACCTATACATAGTTCTATGTAAAGCTAACCTGTTGGTTTTTAATGCTCAGAGACATCTGAAAGGAATAATAATATGATGAAAAGAAATAGAACAATTTTAGATGTCATCTCTATTCATTCATAGTGTTCTGCCCAAGGGCAGATCTTTCACTGTAAACCTAGCATTCTCCAATCTTTCCCATCTTCCGCCTTTCTCCTAGTCTCCACTTAACGATACATGTATGCACCTCTATTTGAAGTCTAAATATTAAATCCTTATGATTGGTATTTTTTTTGGAAGTGTATTTGTTTTATTGAGTTGTACATGCGTAGGAATCAAGTAATAAACTTATTCATGTCATTATTTTATGGATATCATGTGTAATTATTCATCTATACTTCTTTGTTTGCAAATAAAGTTAATGGTTGATTTTTATAGGCTGTAACATCTGCATCCGATCTGGATGGAGACTCTCTATCTCCTGAACATGGAGGGAGCAGCATGAAAGGGACCCCTCGTGTGATTGGAAGCTTACCAATTGCAGAATATGAAGGCTCGCCTCGACGGTATGGGCCCCGTCAACTTGATGTGTCTCAGTCGCATCCTGTGCTGCCCTCTGCACAAAGTTTGTTGGCTTCTCCTTCTGTGTACCCTCCACGACCTGGCTTCCCACAGGTAATAAACTGTCCATATTCTTTAACTCTCTTCAATATATTATAATTCACTCAGTGTCACAGTTTTGTTATACATTTTACAGCGCATTCTGCCGACCCCAACGGAATCTGACCTCACTGTGCCAGTATCAACAACCCCATCGCCGGTCTCGGGGAACACAGCCACAACGGCATTCGATTACTTGTATGAATTTTCTGAGACTCGAAAAGTTTTGGAAGAGTTTTTTAAATGCCCAGCAACACAATCAGGGGAAGATACTAGTTCAACTACAGGTGACTTCCAGGTGAGATGGGAGCAATTTTATCTTCGAGAATTTTGCTTAATTTTATGTTGACTATTACACTTTTACTACGTCACACTACTTTCGACCAATAAAACGGTACGAAAGGACGTCTTTCAACCAATCATGGCTGCTTATCACACAATTTTATCGCGTCCCTAGCATTTGTTTAATTTTATCGCATCCCTAGCATTTGTTTCTTTGTTTGCCAACATTTCACACTGCGCTGGTCTGGATGTCAAAAAAATATATATATATAGAAAATTACAAACCACTCCAGTCCATGCACATCAGTTTCAAATATGACTCACATTGGCATTCAAGAACAAGAATTAATAAAAATCACTGATCATACCTATGCATCTTCTGAAATCCTATTTACAAATAAATGAAGAGCACCATTCGGAAATCCTGAATAAGTTGAATACACCATGTAGGCCTACATCAACGAGTTCCACTTCTATTACGCACACTTGCAATATAACATCAATTGAACCACTAACCACATTCAAATTTGAAAATTGTACATTCAATAATTATTCCTTTTAAAATTATTCATGTTTATTTTTTGTCATCGTCGTTAATTAAAACTTTTCTAACACTTGTGTATATTATTTAGGTTATGTTATAGCTTCTGCTATATGATATTATGGATAGTCACGTATCAGAGATTGTTTAATATTAAGATTTATTGAAAATCAACTGTCAAGTGACGTTGATTACTGGGATTCGGATAATTGAAGTGGAATGAAACTGTTTTAATAAAAATGAAACTGAATCAACAAAGCCTTCTTGACTAGTAACACTGCCATCGTGATATAGATCGATAACTTCTCGACGAGAAGGCATTGCTAGTAATCATAACTCACTACTGCCATCTAGCATGCATCTAGCGTAATATTTGTAATGTTGAGATGGTACAATAATACATTTGAAGACAGTTGTATTTTCGTAAGTCAATTAATATTTTATTGTGTTGGAGTACTTCGTTACTTCTAATCTTTATATACTTTCTTCTAATCGTGTAATAGTCAATTAAATCCCACTCGAGTTTTGATTTTCTCTAGATAAATCAAAACTCTAGTGAGATTACTGTTGATAAAATCTTAAATTGAAAGAAAATATGAGATATTCAGTTCACGTTTATGCAGAGAGATCCATTTATAATTTGAGAGTGGGTATAACACACACTGATGCAGTAGTTATCAGCACTTAACAGCATCCTCTTTCTCAAGTGGCATCAACATTACAAGGAAGGAGTACTTGACCGTCGAATAGTATCATTCTAGTGCAGTGATTACGTACAGGCAGAGAATTTTTCTAATGAAGCTTATTTGCAGAATAAAAATTCTCAACAATGTATTAAAAAGTTCATCTGTAAGTTTTGTCACAAATATCCAGAATTTTCCATACCGACCATAGACAGATAAATTAGAAGACCTCCAACTCAATGTGTACAATTGAGAGACTATTGAAATTATAATTGAGTGTCAGTGCTGGTGGTGGGAAAAATTGGAAATACATCTTATGTTACGTCAAGAGTATGCTGGCAATAATTTGACAAGGAGCACGGAAAAAAAGAGTGGTGTAGCCAGCACAGGTGTACAGAGCATGGGAAGGGGAAAACAGTGATTACTTTACAACAGTAATAATAATAATAATAATAATAATAATATATGAAGGGCGTTCTGAATATAAGTTATTTTATTTCACAGGAAAGCTGTATTACAAAGTGACAAAACACATTGTCATAACAAAAGGCAAATCTTTGGTTATTTTTCCACATAGTCGCCACAGTCAATAACTGTAATTCTAGGCATTTTTTATAAAATGAGCAAAATAACGTAATAAAAATTCGTTCTCTGCTTGTTTTAGTTTTCTTACTTGTTTAAAATTGGATATATGCTATATCAACTGCGATGTCATTTTCTATTAGTAGAATTGATAATCACGAGATATAGTCCCGTCGCTCTAATTTCCGGCAGCCAATCACGTTGCAGGTCGGCTACATTTAAACGTATGCGTCTTGTGATTCACTGAAGAAGATGTTAAGCATTTCCTAAGGCTGGATAAATACTTAATATATAATTGCCCGCCATCTTGGCTCCTTCATTGGCGTTCGCAGAAAGCACATGAGGACGTTATTTGCTGCTCAATTATTTGCTGAATTACAGTGCGTTTGATTTATTATCATAGGAGCTACGACATGATAATATTTAACGGTGTGGCAAATAGATCCCTCGTCTGGTAGCTCGGCAACGAAAGAACAAAAATGGCGAACGATACTACCTACCTAGACTTTATAGAGCCTTGACTTCCTAAGACATAAGCAAAGAGGAGGAGTCATGCCGTGAATAACAGCATCGCAACTATAGTATTTAGATGAAATGAGACTGAGGATTTGCCATGATTTACTTTACATTCACCTTACAGTTAGGAAAAACCTCGGAAGTAACCTAACCAAGTAATCAATCCAAATGGGATTTGAACCCACATTCAGATGCAGCCATGTATCAGGAGACCAGTTCTTTATCCCATCTACACTTGCTGCTTTCCTTGTCTCTAACTTGATGTAAACTCTCTTAGCACTGTCTGTGGACCATAAGTACAATTTATCAATTTACTTACATGTATTGTATTACTGATGGCATGTTGCACTTCAAAGATGCTTTTCTGACCCTTGGTTGTTTAAGTGTTAATTTTTCCCACACAATGTTATGGTTGAGAGTTCGGATATCGAATTTTTCTACATTCTGTGGACAGAGGATGTTATAAATGGATCTTCTGAAGGAAAGAAGTATGAGTTATGCTTTTGCCTTAGAGAGGAACTGGTGCAACACATTTCTTGATCTAAAGACTGATCTGACATCGCATTTGTTGGAAGTACATTTTTAACTTTTTAAAGGTACTTTTACATATGGAATGATAATGATATTTATATAGTTTAGGAGTAGGTGTAACTTATCACAGTTACCACTGTGGCTTACTGGTCTGCTGCTAACTGTCAAGCTCATTTATTACAGAAAAATGTTTGTCTTCGAAAGTATTTAATTATATATTTAATTATGCAGTGAAGCTGACACTACTTTAATCAAATAATTACATCTGTTTTTGAAGGATTATTATGATGGCTCTGAAAGCATATTTGGAGTTGTTAGATTCAAACTTTATGTTAATGTACAGTCCCAGAAACAAAAAAAAAAAAAAATAAAATAAAATAAAAGGCCTGACTCTTGAAGCTCGTTACAGAGCACAATTCACACCACAACGATTTAACAATGGTTTCCAACCCATTATTATTTGAATAGTATTACAGGAAGGTATTTCATTGTCATCAGTTGCGGTTCCTAGGGGGAGGGAAGGGAGGAACGTCCTCCTCACATTTTTCTTCTTTTGAAAGTAAACGCCAAATAAAATATGTGCCTTGAAATTCGAGGAAGATTCGATAATTTTTAAGTTCACAGCTATAAGCAAACCTTGGTTCATTGAGTTTTAAATGACGTGCGCTCATATGCTGCTAGAAAACTATGAGAAAGATGCGAGATTGTTTGTGTGGAGGAAAGCCAATCCTTTCCTCCTTTACTGCAGTTAACAAACATAGACAACAGCGCACTAGCGGCCAGAGAAAGAAGCAGAGTTTTAAAGCAAGTAAATGAACGGGTGGAGCAACAGTAACAAATATAAATGACACTCGGGAGGAAATTAAACGCAGAATAAATATGGGAAATGCGTGTTATTATTCGGTTGAGAAGCTCTTATCATCCAGTCTGCTGTCCAAAAATCTGAAAGTTAGAATTTATAAAACAGTTATATTACCGGTTCTTCTGTATGGCTGTGAAACTTGGACTCTCACTCTGAGAGAGGAACATAGGTTCAGGGTGTTTGAGAATAAGGTGCTTAGGAAAATATTTGGGGCTAAGCGGGATGAAGTTACAGGAGAATGGAGAAAGTTACACAACACAGAACTGCACGCATTGTATTCTTCACCTGACATAATTAGGAACATTAAATCCAGACGTTTGAGATGGGCAGGGCATGTAGCACGTATGGGCGAATCCAGAAATGCATATAGAGTGTTAGTTGGGAGACTGGAGGGAAAAAGACCTTTAGGGAGGCCGAGACGTAGATGGGAGGATAATATTAAAATGGATTTGAGGGAGGTGGGGTATGATGATAGAGACTGGATTAATCTTGCACAGGATAGGGACCGCTGGCGGGCTTATGTGAGGGCGGCAATGAACCTTCGGGTTCCTTAAAAGCCATTTGTAAGTAAGTAAATGAACGGGTAGGGAGGAGATTCTCCTCTGAATCAGTGCATGGGAGGGAAATATAAACTGACTGGTCGTGCAGCAAGCTCGCTACTGCTGCCATCTAACTATGTTGCATTCAACCAGACTATAACACATCTAGGAGGAGGCACAATAAAAACAGTTTTAACGCAACGCTATGAAAGACACCATGTAAACTTTGTTTTAATTATAAATCAAAAATATTATTCATTGCACTTTATATAGGCTACTATTCATGGTTTGAAACTTTCAAGGATATTTGAAAGTTAAAGTAGGGTTTATATAAAACAAACAGGAAGTAGTTCTACATTAGTATCGCATATCTTTTTGGCCCCCCCTAAATTCACTTCCATTCATTGTGTACTAGACAGGGCAACAGCCAAGTTGTCAGTTTTGTACAAATATATTTGAAATTGAAAGTAGGTACTCCAAACTACATTATTTTTAACTGTTACTAAATTTACGTATTCCTCTGTGAAAAGATTGATTAAATCTACATACTTAGACTTCAACAAACAAAATTTGATAACACAATCTCAAGGGAAAAAATGGAACTCTCTGCATCATAATGCACAGTTGATTCCCGATTTACCACGCAAATCGTCTGTAGCTGCATTTAGATTGGCAACAGGCCATGACTGTTTGGCCAAGCATCTGCATAGAATTGGAATATATCAGTCTCCTAACTGTCCATTGTGCAACTCAAATCAAGAAATGGATTCAGAACATCTCAAAATCTGTGCATCAGTGGCTAACCATGACAATATCTTTGAAAAATATTGGAGTGCAAGAGGTCAAATGACTTTATTGTCAAATGCCTGGCATTAGAAAAAAACAACAACATTATTTTTAACATAAAAAATTAATCAGCCACCGGCAGCTTTGAACAATAATGGTAATATGACTTTACAAGAACTGACATTCTTCAAAAGCATGTGATATTGAACTTGTGAAATGTACATGTGGCAACATAAACCACGTGGGTGGGTGCAGTATTCTCGCTTTCCTAACAGATTATTTCCCATTCCCATTTCCGTAAAACGGTTTCGGTTACGTGTTAGTAGCTAGTCTCTTCCAACACGTGTGATGCTGTAGTGTGCTCGAAAAATGCTGTGAAGTTGTTAATTTTCTTGTAATTGTTATTTCTGCAATTATTCAACAATGAATGGAAGTGAAAACGTAATATATTTTGGAAAATTTAGGAAACTCAGTTTACAAGAATAGAAGGGAAGGCCAACCCCAACACAACCTGGTCTTACATGTAGGCTAATTTGTAGCATGTTTCATTCAAGAAGGTGTCATTTCGTGCTGTTAACTTCTGTCCTCCTCTTAAGAAATACGCAGGAGCCGCCACTGATTGTCATTATTAAACAAACATGATACATATGACAACCCCAATTATGATAATTTATCGCAAGCAATCTGATATCTCTGTGCTTGTGTGCTTGCTCTCAATAAAATTTTCTATAACTGTACATACATGCAATGTGGAGAACTGAAGTCTTTGTTTCCCCATTCCTTTTTAAATTACTCATTTCTGGTATTCGTTTTCATTTTAAAAGTATCTGCTTCTGTCCACGTGCTAGCTGTATTGTTTTGATATTTCTTAAACTTTTCCTCTTATCATTTAAGAATCATTTGATCTGCCAGCTTAAGTGTTCATACACCTGCAGTCAACCCTTCTTCTTCATAAAGTTATTTGGTAGGTTCAGTAAGGTGCACTTGATCTCAAAAGATATTTTATTTTATCAAGTTTGTAGTTGTAGCTGCTTCTTTTAATGTGAGTCTATGACAACAGGAGAATATTACTAATGATTATAAAAAGCAGTAGGAAAAATTGTTGCAATAGCCGAAACTCATTATGAAAGCAACTGAAAAATTCAAATAGCCTGTATAATTTATATTCTTTTCTCAGTTTCCCTCTTTCCCTATCATGAATATAGTTGATAAAATGTGAAAATGGCTGACTGCAGAAGTTACAATTATAACTTCATAATATTTGTTAGCACTCATGTAAATATATTAAGTAAAGTGGCAGTTATTTGGAAGAGCACATTGATATATTGACATTAAATTCAAAAAGCATAGGGAGAAAGAACTTCCCTTTTTTTATTAAGAAATCTTTGAAGCTGAAGTAATGTAGGTGGAGACTTTGTTTTTCATTAAACTATACATTAATTTCAAATTATGTAGTTCCAGGAACTTGAATATGAGTTGCGGAGGCAGGCTGGTAGTGCATATGTGGGACAACGGCTAGCAAAGGGCACTCCACACCAAGAAAACTCGGAACAAAATGAAACACAGGACGGTGCCTCGCCACACAAGCTGACGGGCAACACAGCCATGCAGCAGACTGACCTGGATACCCTGCAGGTGACACAGGTGCACTTTGTGAGGTCCCTTGTTTCACATCCCATACCTAGTTTTTACATCATTATTACAGGAAGGTTTTCACGGATGTAACAAATTTTACTAACCACAATAAAAAAGTAACTTAAATGTAACATGTAAGATCTGTCCCTTCTTTCTGAGTAATTTCATCCAGGAAGGTGTACGGAGTTGTGCTCGGGCGTGGGTTCGATCCCCGCTTGTGCTGATTACCTGGTTGGATTTCTTCCAAAAGGTTTCCCCGACCGTAAGGTGAATGTCAGGTAGTATATGGCGAATCCTCGGCCTCATCTCACTATCATCAATCCCATCGTCGCTAAATAACTATGTAGTTGATACAGCGTCGTTAAATAAACAGGTTAAAAAATAAAACATTTATATGATTTATGCGGAGATGAACATACTCGTAAAATTGCCCCTTTACAAAATTAATTTTTAAAATGACTAGTGTGTGTATTTTCTGACATGGAGGTGTGTGTATTTTCTGACATGGAGGTGTGTGTATTGTCAGGAGCAGGATGCAGAGACTGAAGGCCACTTCCTGGACCTGTCGGCTGATACAACTGGATCAACAGAAGACTTAGGTGACACGGAAGTGGGTGGACTACAAGTGGGCCATTCTCGCAACTTCACACTTTCCCCAGAAACAACAGACTGTGACTCAAACTGTGGGGATTTAGATAGTGAGGTGTCATTATTGCTGCTGGAGAGTGATGGTCCAACGGGGGGTGGGGGAGAAGTACCACCAAATCAGCTGGCTCCAGATTCCATGAGACTGTACTCCAGCATGCCTGTGTTAGAAGACGGCCTGTCATCAGGCCACGCATCTGACACAGACAACAATAATCCAACAGTGATGAAGCTGATGAAACGACAGATCACAGAGATCGAGCGGGAGATCAGCACACAGAGAGCTGCCAGCAAGGAGAAGAATGCAGATCTCTCACCTGCACCTGCACCAGTGCCCAAGAGCAGAGACAACTCATATGACACAACTGATCCAGAGCTGGAAGCACTCGATCCCTTACATGGTGAGTTATGTCTTCTGTAAACCAAGTGCATCAACAAAGCACTTCATTTACAGTATCTGTGGAGACTAGTGTAATATGAAGAAAATTGTGCTAAAATAGGAAATTTATTTTGACGAAGTATGAAAATATGAAATTAATATTTCTTTGCTAAAATATCTTAGTTCGTAAACCATTTGGAGGAGAGTAACTTCTTTATTTTATAAAATAAGCCTGTAGTGATTATTAGTTTTGTGTGTATTTAATAAATGTTATCAATTAAAATACAATAAATCTGCATAATTAAACAGTTTGTCAACATTATCAAGTCCTTACCTGAAGGCAAGCTCTAGGTAACTGAAATTGTTTACATTGAAGAGAACAAGAAAAAAGAGTTCTTACATTGGCTGGACTAAACACTAGTTACAATATAATACTTCTGTATTGTCTGGCAAAAGATTACACCTTCTGTCAGTTAATATTGTTTTATATGATGGAAAACCCATGTAGTTGCAAACAGACGTCTTCAGTGAGTTAGCACATCAAAAGCTACAGCGGATATTCTTCTTCTTCTTTTACACAACAATACAAGAACACACACCAGTCAATACACCACTGGCGAGATTGCGAAAATTGGTTGGTAAGTCTTGCTTCATCCACCATACAGCCCTAACTTAGCACCATCAGACTTCCATCTGTTCGGTTCACTAAAGGAAGCTCATCATGGGCATCACTTTGAAGATGAGGAGACCCTGAAAAATTCCGTGCACCAATGGCTGAGGAAGAAGAATCGTGATTTTTGCCGTACTGGAATACATGCTCTTGTTTCAAGGTGGACGAAAACTGTGGAAAAAGATGGAGATTATATTGAAAAGTGACAAATTAATCGTGAATGTTGTGGCCGTTATTCCATGTATATTTCATTTAATTTTATTATAAATTAAAAGAGAGAAAAAAAAGGAGGCATTACATTCTGAATGCTCCTCTTATGTTGATGAATGATGAGGATTATTATTGTGAGCTTCATAATGCACACACATTATTAGAAAAATGTACTGGAGATTTTTTGTGATAGGAAGAGGGAGGAAAATGAAATTTACAAAACCTTAAAATTTCTCTACTAGTCTCTCTTCTCTTTACACTTAACTGTTCATAATTGGTTAAGCTTATAACTGTTATAAGTACTATTTCATTTCATGATTTAAGTTACTTATACACCTTGATACAGTTTAAGAACAATGTCAATGGCAATAATGTATGTATGTATGTATGTATGTATCTATCTATCTAATGCCTACCCACTTGCGTGATTCGGATTCCGCATATTGCGGATAGATAGTAGGACTGTGACCCATTTTTCAAGTTGCACATCACTTCAGCGGACCACATTATGCATGATGTGTATCTGTGAAGAGTTATTTATGTCGTGTACTAGGGTGACCATATGTGTAAGTGTTTGCGTAAGTGTGGTGTAAGGAATGGATGAGGAAGGGAGAGGGGAAACACGACGCTGGAATGTAGCCTACTCATGTTGAATAGCAACCAGGGGGCTGCCAAACTTAACATCCCCATCTGACAGACAAATCACTATCAACAATGACATATGCCTTCTCTTCATATGCACTGTGGAGAGATTTGGGATTTAACCCAGGCATATTGGTGCACAATTTAGTGATTAGAAGTTGTGCACTGCCATCTCTCCTAGTCCCGAGGTAGAAATTATACATGAAAATTTCTGACCCTGCCAGGAATCGAACCCAGGCCGGCTAGTTTGGAGACAGACGTGCTACCACAGGACTAACTTGGGAGACTTCAATGACAATAATAAATTCTTAAAATTACTTCAAAATTTCCACTCAGTTTAGATTTATTTATTTATACCTTTTTCTGAATGACAGGGCCCTTAACTTTCCATTATCCGACCACTTCGTTCGTCAGAGACTATCCAGAGTGCACCATAAGCAATGGATTCATATTACACTCATAATGAACGTTGTTGATAATGGAAATTGTTGGGATGTCACAGGAGAACTGCAGTACCTGGAGAAAACCCCTGTGTTGCCTTGACCACGAGCTTGCCCAACACAAGTTATAAATTCAGGATGGATCGACCGGGATTTGAACTCAGACCCTCTGACTTATCAATCCAATGTGCTAACTCTGAGCCACTGTGACAGTCGTAAATGTAAATATTGTATTCCCAAAATTGCAGCAATATAATTCCAAATCACAGAGATTTACGAAGGAATGCAATACACTTTTTTGGTATATGTGTGTGTGTGTGTGCAGGAGGGACCCAGATGACGCCACCTCCACCTGCTCCCCAACCTCATCGCAGCTTAAGTCTAGATCCGGCTGGTACCAGCAGTGACTCTGTAGAAGCAGCTATTAAGGACATACGTATGGCTCTGCAGCGAACCAAAACATTACCTCTCAGAAGTCCTCCTGGAGGCGTTGAGCCACTAGAACTGACTGACAGCCCCATCTGGGTACCTCGGTGAGTACAGTATACTTATCAATGGTAAATAGTAAATACTGCCAGCCAACACCGGCCATGATAAAGGACATATAATTGATTAAATTAACTAAATTTATGTAATATTTGTTATGTTTGTATTTATGAAGATAATGAAGTTTATATTAAGTAATAGATATGTGTATTTGTGTATTTAAGACGTGGACTATTGAAGCTCAGAAAATGAGTCACTAGAGTATCTGATGTAAAAGTTTTGGTCTTAAGTAGAAAGTAGTACATCACAAGTTTTCTGAGGAAAGTAACAGGAGGCACATGACATAGTTAATACAGTGAAATCCCAGTATAACATATATTAGAAAATACTATTATTTATATCGGTACTTTATTTTGAAAAGTACGTTATAATGAAAAGAGGAAGTTTTAACCAAATAGAGTTGTTTTGATTCTACATTAGATAATGCAAAGTTATTCCACAATATATCTTACCTTTTATTCACTAAAGCCATGTTTACAATCCGTGTAAGATTTCAACTCAAGAAACCCTTTATGCTTATACAAAAGTGTAAGTAATATACATATTGCTCAGTTTTAAAATTATAACATAGAGAAATTATGTAGATTAAAAAAAAAATGTTACTATCTACAACAAATATACACATGGTACACAGTACAATCAACAAAATTCGAAGAAGTTCTTAACTTTAGTTTGGTTTGTTTTTCTCAAAAATAAATCATTCTTGCTGGAAACAGTATAGGACAAAGATCATATGGCAAGAATCTGTACTTGACGAAGTTTCCAGCCATCATGTTAAAAAAAAAAAACCTATGGTACATGAACTCTGCAACCAACAATAGATGAAGTAAAGTTGCAGAAGTAAAAAAAAGAAATCAACTTAAAAAATTTTCATATGTAATAATGAAATGATCACAAGTAATGATAACGTAAAAATGAATTATCTTTGCATTATAATGTGTGGGATTTAAAAATGTACATAAAATTGAAAAGTGCGCTGAACTGAAGTCCGTTATATTGAGACAATATTGTATATGAAAGAGTTATTCAGAAATTACCATTTTCCAAAACCAAGTATGTCCAAACCTATGTGACGGTACTTGGCACCTTCTACCTTGTTCTCTCATATAAGTGAAATGTTTATCACATTGCATATTCCTCACTTAATTTTGTTTGTTTAAAGGTAATCCAGATAAATTCCGAATAAAGATTATAAAGAGTATTTACTTAATTTTATGTAATATCTCTTTTGAATTACAAAACTTATTCAGAGACAGTTCCACAAAAACAATAAGGAAGTATTTATTTGCTGAGCTACTCTGCATTGTTTATTTTCAATATGCAAACTAGCTTCTTCATATGGCCAGATGGAAAGAAGTCAACATAGGTAGTATTCCTTACCCGCCTAGTCCTATGTGGAAATTAGCAGTTCAGTTAATAGGACAAAATTATTGTAGTATTCAGTCACACTATTTAAAATTAAAGAGAAATTTCTTCAAGTTATAAAAGGAGTTAGTAATTAAGAAAGAGAATGCAGTTTATTCTCTGTTAAATCCTGAGAGCAGATATGGTTTCAGTGGACTGTTGCTGGCATTCAGGATTTCCCTTACATACTGGTGCTTGTGGGTCCAAGTGTGCATAATTTACAAACTGAAGGAACCAGTTGAAAAAAATTCTACTACTTCGGCAATCTTGTAGTGCGTTTTGTTGATGTATAACTGTCCCCTACTTGTTGAACTAGCTTTGAGAGAGATTTTCGCTGTGGTTCTAATTGATCACTGATATCATCAAGCTTTTTATCTGTTAAAATAAGACTTCTTTTATTCCAATATTTATCCCATAGTTTTGAATTTCTTTACTGTTTTACTATTAGGTGTCTCAGCTCCAGGGAAACATTCCGAGTAATCGATTACCGAATTTTTTTTTTTTATGGTTACAACAGATGAAAATCCTTTATTCTGTACTAAATCTGTGACCCATAACTGAACCGTGCACACAAGCAGAGATGTAAAATCTGAACACTACATATATTTTATCACTGCGCTGTAATGACTGACTAGTCAGGTCCATGCAGTTCATGTTGTTATTGCCGACCTTGATTAGCCCGTGGTTATTAATGACCTTGAGCAGCCCGTGTTTTAGCACTCACAGTTTTCCGATGACAGGGAGCAGTGCAAATAAATGAAGGGCTCTGTATCTTCATACACGCCGAAGCTGCCAGATACTGCTTATCGAGAAGCCTATGTAAAATTTAAAATTACTAAATACTCTCCTGGTATAGAGGAACTTAGCAAGGAAAACCAAAGACAAGCCCTCCCCATGAATAAGTTAGATTTTTTCTGTTAAAAAGTGAAATGTTTCTCGTTAATTTCATTTGTTGTGTTTATATTATCATCCTCTGTTTATTATATGTTATTAATTTATTATATATTATCATCCTCTGTTGTTGTCATGGTTAAGATGATAATGATGATGACGATGATAAATGGATTAAACCGATACGTCTCGTCCCAGTCTGATGAAGGGTTAGACTGTTCTGTCCATTATCCTTGGTCTACCTACATACAGTTTCTTTTATGTATGGGACTATGTTTAAGAATTTGTGATACAGCCAAGTTTCTCTTAATTTTTTTTTATTCTGTACCTTAGTTTTATACTTCGTTCTGCTTTAATTACCTCATTTGGTTTTTTTATCTACAAGTCTGTAAGTCCGTTATATTTCTTAGAAATCATATGTCTGTTTTTTCTATTGTTCATTTATTGTTTGTTGAAAGCATAAAGAAGGATCACAGTTACCATTACTTTATAACTTTTACATTTTCTTTACATGATTTCCGTAGTGTTCTCTTGGTTATTCTACATAGACAATTAAATTTATTTCATAAAATATATCTTTGGTTTGTGGATATGTAAACTTAAAGTCAACATGTAATGAACATTAAATTTACAAGTTACACTTTTTGCAACAACTTGTTTTTTTTTTTTTTTTAACTTTTTACCCTGTTTGTAATTATCTTTTAATCTAATTTTACTTCAAAATAAATTGCTTATTATTAATAGTTATTATTATTATTATTATTACTATTACTACTACTGCTGTTATTATTATTATTATCATTATTTTCACTTTCATTTTCCTAAATATTCGTTCTTTGTTAATGTTATTAAAAATTGTTCAGGAAGATATTAATGTATGAAATGTTGTTGTTGTTGCCAATGCTTGTGGAACTTGGATTTCCTCCATTCTCCTACGGGCGTCCCAGTAGTAACTTGTAAGCTGAGATCCTATATCAGCATTAATCTTCGTAATCACTGGACACTGCAGTAAGTGGTCTTTATTCATGATGGAATTCACGTCCAAGCAGAGAGTACAGTGTGACGAAGGGAATATACTGATCCTATGCAGGTGTGAGGCGAAACTGCCACAGATTTCTTCAAGGGTAGATCAGGAATGATAGATTTGTTCTTCAATAGTATGCTCCAGGATTTGTTCTCGTTAATGTACGAAATAAATAATTGCAAAATTGTAGAGGCATATGGATGTGTAGAGATCATTATGAGAGTGCTTAGTACAAATATCTTACATTATTTAATGTACTCTGTATCTATAAACTTTGTCCTTTCACTTGAACCTTAGAATATATAACACATGTCTATTGAAAAAGAAGAAACGAGGCCAGCATGTCAGGTCACTAGTAATTAATTTGGCATAGTGTTCATAAAAGCTTTCTGACCTCTGACGTAAAAACTCTATTATGTCGAGTGAATTAAAATAAAACCAACACAATATAACCAATATTTATGAAATGTGTTACTTCACTTTGTGTACCGGTAATCCTCCCACTCACTTTCATATTTAAATTATACAGTGACATACCACAATTTATAGAATATAAAAGAATACCGTACCGACAATAGGAAATTTGCTGACATGAACATCTTTCATCTGGAAAGATTGCGTGTATGAAGTTCGAAGTACACAATGATCTAAGCTGGCTGTATATTATGCAGTCCTAGTTTAAAAGAAGTCACTCAGACATTTCCAAGTGACCATATATTCTTCCACAAAAGTTGATGTAAGCAGTATATGTATCAGTGACGACAGTGACAATGCATATAAAATTATATTGCTGTGTAAGAAGTAGTCTTTAGTATTACGATGTTTCTTTATATTTCTCTAAGGAATGAACGAGAGTAAAACTCGCTTTCAGAGTGCGAATTTATTTTAGTACAAATGACGGCCATATGCTAAATATAGATGATAATGTGGAAAGTATACTATGTATACAACTGTGTACTCTTGATTACAGCTTTGATGCAGAACACATTGTGTAGAGTTGCCAAAAATATATTAATAAAGACACTTTGGCAGACAGGATCTAAAGAGATCTGTTTACCAAAGTTTTAAGGTAGTTTTGTTTGTTAAGATAGGAGTTTGTTATATTGTTGATAAGGAATTGAGAAGGAGGAAGGACAGGGGAGGAAGAGAGAGAATAAGAAAATACTTTATTAATTCACATTCTTTCTAATACTAGCAGTCACATCACTGGTAAATAATTCTCTAATTTTCTTCTTCTTCTGCTTATTTGACATCTGACAGTATGTTTTTGCCAAGTGATCAATCCTAATTTCTGGGGAAGTGGACTGCCAACTGTCCTTCCATCTCTTCGGTGGTCTGCCAACTGGATGACTACCTGCTAGTTTTCCTTCTAGTGCTATGAAAGCCAATCTATTTCCTTTTATTCTTTTTACATGGCCATACCATTGTCTTCTTTGTGTCCCCCATCTCACCACATCCTGTACAACACACTGATTCCTTCTATCCACATTTTTTATACAATCTTTTGGAGTTTTTCCGACTATTGCTCTCAGTGTCTTCCATTTCTGCTGTTCGTAACATATCTTTATTTTTACTTACGTCCACTTTCGTTTCGATACTCTATGTCCTCATTACAAAGTTTTATGGATCCTGACTTTGCTATCCATATGCATGTATTTATTGGACCAACAAATCTTTCTTACACAATCAGATGTTGTAGCCATGTTAATTTGATGCTTCAGTTCCTTTATAGGATCATGGTTGTTTAATAGATCGACTCCAGGATACTTATCTTATCATGACACTAAAATTAAAATCAATGTACTTATTATTAATATAAAAACTTGTTGTTATTAATGTCTTTTTGTCCTGTACAAATCTATAAAAGAAAACTGAGAAGATTTTGCTGACAGTACTTTGTTCTTATATCTATAAATGATGTAATATGCTTTATGTACTATTACCTGAAAATAAAACATTACAGATATGACTGTATTTTTCTTCTGTCTAATACATAATACAAATCGTTGAAGGACTTAAAATATAACACTTCAACAAAATAAGATTTGTGAACAATAGCTCACTGAACAGACTTGGCTTGAACACTAAAAGAATGAATATTAGTTTACTTAGAAGAAAAAGCAATACAGAAAGAATGAGACACACATTGCTTACTATTAAATAAAAAATAACCACAGAATTAAATCATTACAAAAGTTATCAAAAAACTAGCTTGATTTATAAATAACTCAGAATAAAAGTAAATCTTCAACATACACTCACAACATTTTCATCTCAAACTTCAAATCTTTGTAGCTGCATAGATGGTGAAGGAAATGTGGAGAGCATGAGTCTGTCCATTGCTCAGTGATGTCACATATCTTGATCAGGGAGTTAATTATAGTAATAAGAGAATAGTTCATTCACATATGTTAGTGAAATGCGGATATGTTACCCTTATTATAACAAGCGGAATTAAATAATCAGGGTCCACAACAGTACTGAACTACATCAAGAAATTAGTCACAGGTACCAGTACGTCAAAAGAAACAACTTTTTGCTTACTCCATCTGTTACACAAGAGAACTGTAAAATCAGCAATACACAAAAGTAAACATCACTGTCACGTAATAACGGCAGCTTTTTGAGAATAAATGAACAGCTAATGCTTGCAGATGACGAGAATGGTTTTTTAATTGTAAAAAATTTTTTATCCACGCAGTAGGCCTGATTTATATTTATGTAGCATAATACAACTGTATTTAAAATTAATATACTGTGTATCCATTATGTTGAAAGTTACTGTACCTGCCAGAAGAATATTCTTAAAGATAAATAGTAATGCATAAATAATAATTGAACATGTAATAGTATATTACGATACAAGGTTGGAAAGTGCTTTTTACAAAATCGAGGATGAGTTTTTCAATTTCTGAGATTTTGCAATGCACTTCACAAATGTTGTATTGTGCAGTACTTTTTGCACGATATTATATTTTGAAAATATTTTTAAAAATATTAATATACAGTAGGCCTACCTATGTACGTTAGACCATCATCAGCTGACTGATTCTCAGCAAGAAATTTGTCATATATGTCGGTAGATGGCAGGAGTAGTTTTAATTACAACCCTAGAGCAGTTACTTGTAATATTTCAACATACTTATCTAGGTTGCCAACTCTGAATTCAGTAAAATCAAATTCCAGTACTAGCGGCCATTTGCTGTAACGAGAAAAAACACACTATCTTGCAAAAACTATTTTATCCGCCTTGTTTATAGTGTTTTTTACACACTAAGATATTGATTTACGTAACGAACTCCAGAAATACGACTATAGTTCCCAATCATTAAACAAAATAATGTCTCATTATTTTACAGTTTTATAATTTGTGTACATACATATAAATATAACATATTACAACAGTTCTCAATACTCGACTCAGCTTGTTCTGCCCTTCTTTTTTACAATTTTTGGCGAGAAATGAATATGGATTCTGAAGAGACATTTGAAGCTTCTTGTACAGAAAACTGAAGCTCTTGATTTTTGCTCAGCTTCTGTAATGATTATGGTTACATTAGTTTTATGAAGTAATTCGCTTAGATAACTTTCTAAGCTGTAAAATTTTTGTCGCACATGCATCTACACATCACGCACGCACAAACACACACACTTGTGCATGCACGAAATTACTCGTACTTTGAAAAATTAACATAATCTTGATCATTACGGAAATTGAGAAAAAAGAGACTATTTACCAGTAAAACATTATTTAATATTTGTATAATTATGTCGAAATGATATTATACAAGAACTTCAGTTACAACCATTTCACAGAAGTACCAACTCCAGTGGAAAAACCGTGTCCAACGAATGAATTATAATAGACCACCAAAAGTTATTCTTCAATACCATCCCCAGGGGAAGAGATCTTTGGACCAAAAAAAAAAGTGGACCGTGAATGACTCACTGAGACCGTAACAGGCGTTGAGCCTTATACTTGATGATGATGATGATGATGATATAGATATAATTATGTCTCCATGTCAAAACTTATTCTGAGAAAAAAAAATTGACGTAAGGAAATTCATACGAATTTTTTTGAGCAGTTAACATATTCGTTACAAAATTTTAAAATATCTGTAAAAACTTCATATTTCGTGACTAAATTTCAAACATATTCTTATCAGTTTTGTCTTACTACTACAGGAGAGTCCACAAGACCATTCAGTGTTGTTCATTGTGAAAGAATTGCCCCTGACTGTCAAGTTATTTGAGAAATAAGTAATTTAGCTACTTAGAATCTCATTAAAGGCCACTTACAAATTTCAGTATTTCTATTAATCTAATAAGCACACAGTCTCACTTACGGACACATCGAAGCTGCAATCCTTTAAATCTAAAAACTAGGGATGTGTGAAATTTAAAAAAACTGGAGAATGTACTTTATTTACATTACATTAAGTAAAATTCGTTAAATGTTGTATGGACATGATACTACAGAAGAAAGATGTTGTACTTTTAAATCATTTCCTTTCAGTTGTTTGCAAGAAAATTGTAAGAATTGGTCTGTGTAACTCACATTAGTACTATATGGATTTAAATATACAGGATGATCCACGCACTGCACAACCTCAAGTTTAAGTTTCTGACATATTGCGAGATACGAAGTGGATGAAGCAGTTGAGAGGACGTTTTCCTTGTCTTTATCATTCCATTATTGACATGGAAAGACACAGTACGACTGTAGGAATAAGGAAATGACACAAGTTCAAGTGAAAAGAAAATGAGAGAACACAATTATTTGTTGTTTGCACCTAAGTGAACCTAGATGATACAGGTAGACAAATTCTAAACAAGGAATGGACAAATCAAATATTGCTGTAGAAGAAATGAAGGGAAGAAGTGGAGAAATATGAACTTAAAACATGGAAAGTAACCATAACAATCACTTTGTGGAAACCAAGTATCAGGCACGTTTTTCTTCCATGCGTGTACTACAATTTGGTAAATATGTTCGAAATAGGTACTTAATGCTATAGAAACAAGAAAATAAAACTCTATACAGAAGGCCAGCTTTACACATATTGAATGAATAAATAAGTAAATAAGTAGACTTTGAGTTTTAGGGGAGTGGGAAAGAAACTGATTATATCATAGTCTTAAAGTCAAAGTAAGCTTCAAAGATTTTCCTGTTGCTTATAACAAGCATATGGGACTGAATTGATTTGAGCTTCACCAAACTGCAGAGACTGTCAATATTGCTTGGAGGTGCTTACTTTGATATTCCATGGTTTGTTGACTTTCATTACATACTGAATGCAATTGTTGTAGGAGACGGTCAGGAGCAACTACAAATGGTGAACCTATGGGTGTGTCAGAACAACAGAAAACTCACAAAGGCGAGGAAGGAGGTGAGGAAGGTGAGCAGGCACCTCACTGGCTGTGTGTTGCCTGCACTGATATGATAAATCTAGAGAATACATGTTGTTACGTTTTGACGATAGCATGTATTGCAATAAATCCTAGAGATAACATATGTGTTAAACTGTATAAATCGCATGTATGTATTAGTATTAATTGGACCAGACAAATTTGTATTAAACTGTAGAGTTAGCATGTGTACCATTAAAACTGTAGAGTTAGTTATACAGCAAAACTTCATTTATGCGTTTCTCACTTATTAGTTTTTTACAGTTATACTTTTTTTCTGAAGTCCCGACAAAATTTTTATACTTTCAATGTTAATTTTTTTCAGTTATACGTTTTTTCACTTATATGATCGTATTTTAAAGCCCAAGGTGTACAAAACTTCATTTATAGTTCTAATTAAATGTTGCTCGAAATTAGGTTTGTTGTGAAAATGTAAGAACGTGAAAAATATTATATTTCCGACATTGAATATAATTTTTTTTATCCTAAAATCCAGAAAAAAAAAAAAACTGGCGAATATAATATGTATCTGTGCTAAAATACCATCCAAGATTAAAATTATATTATCAAGCAGGGATGTACGCAAGAGCGGGGTTTACCGGGTTTGGAACCCCCCCCCCCCCCATTTTTTGAACTTAAAAAAAATACATATTTAGATTTGAGTATTTATTTAATTCATAATCGTTTTCCCTTCTCTAATTTTTCACTGTCACAGTAACAAAATCTACATCGATATAAGACATAGTCCTTCTGCCTCTGGTTCAATATAATCTCTGTGCTTGACACACATTCGAATTATAGCAATGCTGTCTTTACAATAGAGAGACCTACTGCCTAGTACCAACCTTGTAATAAAATGAAGCCGACACAATATGAAATTTAACTTGTTATTAAACATATTGAAAAGGTTGTTTTGATAGTTCTGCAGTGCAAATGTTAAATATTGTGCATTGTCGATTTTAAACTCATTTTAAGAGAGGTATTCACCAGTTTGTTAGAGTTCTGACTTTATTGTGAAACGTTTGTTTAATGTTTTGTGTATTTGACAGTTCATATTTTTAATAATAATAATAATAATAATACACAAAATTTTTGACAAAATTCTGTGTATTCCACTGTTATCAAGACAGATTATAAAGGTACTCCTTTACCTGTAGCCATACATAACATTCATCCTCATTTGCAGTATCAGAACTAGAATATTTTGACAGTAGACTCAACATGACATGACGAGAAGGTTGCTGATTGGTTTTTCAATTCCAATGAGTGGAAAAAAGAGGAAGTGTGTTTGTAACTGACTTTTTTTTAATTTTTTTTTTTTTTTTATAAATCACATGTTCTTAATTATTATTGCTGTTTCATATGTAATTAAATGCTCTTTCAGCTGTATGTTTCTCTCACTTACACATTTTTTTCTTCAGAGCCCATAAAAACGTATAAATGAAGTTTTACTGTATTATGTTATGTTATATTGTAGACATAGCATGTGTGTTTCTAAGCTGTGAAACAGTTTGCAACTAGGCAGTATATCTGAAATGACCGTTGTTCCACACTTCAGACATGTTATATATCGGTATTTTTAGACAGTAAAACACATTGTATTTGTACTTCTAAGTAGAGTTGGGCTAAACTGTTATGGTTTTTAAACAGATTCACCTGTAGGCTGTTTCAATGAAGAAACTGTTCCAACGTAACAGTTCCAAAAACAGTTTTGTAAGATCACATCCACAGATCTGTTCCAATAATGCTGCTACTTGTTTCATCTACTATAAAGTAATAAGAATATTAGCCATCGGTGTAGCTCTAGCACATTTACCTGCTGAACCAAAGTTGCACTCGGGCATTGGTTCGATTCCCACTTGCTGATTACCTGGTTGAGTTTTTTCCGAGCTTTCCCCATCTGTAAGGCGAATGTCAGGTAATCTATGGCGAATCATCGGTCTCATCTCGTCAAATACCATCTCACTATCACTAATTCTAGCACTGTTAATTAAATTAACCCAGTAGTTGATACAGCGTCGTTAAATAACCAGATAAATAAAAAACAAGCATGTTCCGTGCTATCCTACATTTATTCATAATACAAATGATTGTTTATGGTGTGGCCATTTGGCTACCCAACCATTCACAGAATAGGAGTAGTAAGCACAATAAGCCTCAGGCTGAAGTAAAGAATTTCCATTGTGTGTGATCCCCTCTCCCCTCCAGGTTTTCTTCATTGTTCAGTAGTGTCCATTTCACATTACATTTATAAATTCGTGTATAGTCTTCACAACATGATTATGTGACATAAAACATCTGCATTTAGAAAACTGTTTACAATAATTGGTTCAAATACGTACAAAATTCCTTTGTTTCTTGCAATACATGTAGCCTACTAGGTGATTCCCCATGGATTTCTTCATATGTGGCCATTAATTGCTTTTCGCGGTATTACTTAATATAGTTAATTGAGAGGGAATAAAAGAGATTAGTTAAATTAAATTTCACTGCCTATAAGATCTATGTATTGTTTTCGAGCAGAGGTCGAAAGTAGTCCCAGCAAGGTAGATAGCATGGAGTGCTTTATATTGTCACATAAAATAGTTTATAAACTGTTTTAAAGGGCAAGATACTTTTGTAAAACTGCATAGAACATGAAATTTAGATTGGAACTTTCATTTTGACACTTTCGTTTGTTTGGAACTGTTGGAACAGTTTCATTTAGAAACAGTTTAATTTGTGTAACAGTTCCAGGATTTTTGTCCCATCTCTAATAACTAGGCTACATAAATCCCACACTTCGCAAGAACCAAAAGACAATATTATGAGAGAAGTTTCTGTCATAAGCTCTCTAAGAATTCTGTATACATTTGTACATTTCAAGAAGTTAGCTTGTTACATTAAGATGCAAGCAAAGAACATTTTCAACAATTGATTTAAAAGATTGAGTATTGTCATTTATATATTTATAAAAATCGAACTTCATCTGCTTTTCTAATTAGAATTCTATCATCAGGTTTTGTGGACGGAGTGATACTTATTTAGATATGAGGCCTGCTTGCAAGCTGTTACATATCTTAAGAATGACACTACTATGCTGTAATAATAGCATGTGTTTTGTTAATACATAGAGATAGCATGTTTTGTTAACTTTGTAGAGGTAGTATTGTACTTGTAACTTATGTTGTGTTAAATTGTAGAAGTAGCCTGTCTTGTGTGGAACATTAAAGATAGCAATTTTATGTTAAATTGAGAAATCATTATGGGAAGCATTTATGAAATAATTGATTTTACAATAGTACATTATGCAACGAGCCTATAATGATAGTAATTAAGACGCGAGTGTGTTTGTTTATGGAATGAGCGTAAGCGAGTTTCATAATTTTCATACGAGCGTCTTAATTACCATTATAGGCAAGTTTCATACGACTTTTTATGCTCGACCAAATTTCTAACTTGAAATTATTCATAAGTATTCATGTTATAGTTATTTAAGTGAAGAGCGGAACTGACCTAAATTGTGAGATGTGCGCAGACGCAAAAGTATTGATTTTTTCCGAGGGACGAATGTCATTGACCTTGACATATAATCTAGAGAATAACATGAACATTAATATTGATATAACCTGGAAATTGATTTAGAATTGAAAAACGAGATGACAAATTGAATTTATTTGATTATTATTTACAATTAACGCTAATTATTATAGTAACAGAACATAACCTTCTGCGACAGTATTGGATTTCCAGCCTCCGTGACTTTTCGCTGATTGTCTTTTGATTGCATATCCGAGAATAATCGATACTTGCGGTTTTATAATGGTACAATGGTGATTTCTCATTGGCTGAACAACTGAACTATAATGAATAGGTGTACTTTAATGAGGTGCATTAAAGGGCTACTACCAGGTGTATAATTACTATATTTCGGCATGGTCGAGCATAAAAATAAATTTGGAAATGGAAATTTGGTGTTTTGACAGTTTCATATTAGACTGGAAATCATTATGGAAATAATTTATGGAGATAGTTGCTTTTACAAAATAAATTTGGAAATGGAAATTTGGTGTATATGCACCAAAAAAGATATCACTGTCTATATTCGGTAGACAAGCTGGAAATATGCACACTGGAAATTGAGGCATATAAAAGTGTTTAAATATAATACAAAAATTAATTACTTTCCTCTGAATATTTTTTATTTAAATTTATATTATATTCTTACAAATGCCTTCTGAAAAGAAAAATATAACCGACAACTGATGCTAATAGCTCACGAGTTGAAAGAAATCAGGTAAATAGTAATAAAAAAAAAGCTCAAAATGTCCACAAAAGTTGGCTTTCTGAAATTTTGTACATTACGCTTATATCATATTCTTAAATTGTTTAAAAATTCTTAAAAAATACAGATGCAAATGATTTGGACCTGGGAGTTTGGTGCCGATAGTAATTTTGATGTTGGTGATCTTTGATTGTATAGTCGCGACGCTGTTATTCCCGGCATGACTCCTCCTCTTTGCTTATGTCTTAGGAAGTGAAGGCTCTATAAAGTCTAGATAGGTAGTATCATTCGCCATTTTTGTTCTTTCGTTCCCGAGGTACCATACGAGGAATCTATTTGCCACACCGTTAAACATTATCATTTCGTAGCTCCTATGATAATAAATAAAACGCACTGTAATTCAGCAAATAATTGAGCGGCAAATAACGTCCTCGTGTGCTTTCTGCGAACGCCAGTGAAAGAGCCAAAATGGCAGGCGATTATATTAAGTATTTATCGAGCCTTAAGAAATGAATAACGTCTTCCTCAGCGAATCACAAGACGCACACATTTAAATGTAGCCGACCTACAACACGATTGGCTGCCGGAAATTAGAGCGACGGGACTATAATTTTCCACTTTCTGGTTTTTAAACTACTGGAATGAATTTAAAATTTTTATAGTAACCAGAGGATTTTAGTATTTCTGCTGATATACAGAGTGACGTATGAACAGTTGGCAAATTTTAATATTTACTCTAACCTCATTATACAACGCAATTTAACTACACATCAGACACATGTTGTAGGATTCTTGAAAATAAATTGCACTGCATTACATATTCAATGTGGCCTCCATCGCAGCAGACAAACTCTTCAAGGCAATTTAATATATTTCAGACGACTCAATGGTACAAGTCTTTGTGAATCTTACTGCAAACTTAATAAGCCATAACCTTTGTAGGGCATAAAGTGAAAAGCTTCACTTTCAGAAAGCCCATACATAAAATTCGCACAGATATAATCTGGGCTAAGAGGGTGGCCAAAAATATTCACTGTTATGAAGTTCTGTGTTGTAGCATTTGAACATTACACTATCACTGAATATTGGCCTTGGAAAGTCCAGCACAATATAGATAGTGAGGAGCAAACAAATATTCAAAATACAATTCAGAATTAAATATGTGAGTATTAAATTCCGAATTGTATTTAGAATATTTGTTTCAGGCAATACAGCTTGCTTGAGAGATAATATGTGACTTAAAAGTTTCATTGTATAATATATCATGTTGTTGACTCTGATCTTTTTAAGTTGATGTATAATATTTAAAACTAGCTTTGACATGAATAATAGATTCAGTAACAAAGGACGAAATAAGAATAGTGTAATTGGAAGTGCTTTGAATTGAGCAGGCATAAAACAAAGGAATACATGAGAAGACGTTGAACAGACCACAATATGTAAATTGCTACAGGCAATAAACTGCCTAAAGCATGAAGGATGATGATGATGATGATGACGATGACGATGACATGATGATGAAAGATGATGTAGGCATTAAAAAAAAATAGGAAAAGATTTCCAGGTGAACATTAGAATGAAATTATGAGAAATGAATGCTGTTTGAAAGACTGTGTAAAAAAAAAAACGCTTCATGAGGGTGTTTTGGTGTCACTTATGAGGTTCAAACCTGTCGGCCAGTTGACTAAACAGCCATACAACATTTCAATACTAGTGAAAGTATTCTGAGGTAGATGGGATAAGTCCTGAACAAGATATCTGTTATATGGGACTCGAGTTTAGTGGATGATCTTAGTGGGTGGAGGTGTGTGTGTTTTTGCGTGCATGCATGCGCACATCTAGAAATGACTCATCGAAGCTGTAGTTTTTTATTTACTTCAGTTTTATTACTCTTGGAGCATTATGGGAAACAAACTACGTAGCACCACATAATTAATGAAGGAATGGTTGAATGTCAGTAGGGGAAATAGAAGTACTCCGTGAAAACCTACTACCAAGTAGTGGTTTTGTCCACCACAAATTTTACTTAAACCAATTGGGATTCGAACCCAGGGTACCAGTATGGGAAGTGGATGCTCTAGCCGTTTGGCAAACGGTGTGTTACTTTATTCCAATTTTGTTTATCGTATTTATCATCATCATCATCGTCATGAGCCTTCATGTATTAGACCCCAGTGGATCTGTTATGGTCTCTGCCAGCATTTTTTAGGTCATCCTAAATGTCTTCGTCCTCTTGGGACTGAAGATAACGTTTGTTTAGGCCAACTAATACGATCCAGCCTTTTGACTTGGTCTTTCCGTTGCAGTCTATATTGCTGTAGATAATTAACGATAGGATCAATTTTAAGTTCTTTGAGGATGTCTTCATTCCGACGATGGTCAAGTAATGACCATCATGCAGTTTTTCGCATGAATCGCATTTCAGCTGTAGTTAACCGTCTCTCATCACATTTCCTTATCGTCCATGCCTCTTGTTAGAGACCTGAAAATTTCGCATTTGCGAAATCCGCGAATTTTTTAATTGTGGGGCAGAAAGTATTTTTCTTCATCTGTAAGGTGATTTAGCATGATTTTCTAGTAGAATTGAAAGTGCAAAAAAATGCGAATTTCCTATCAAATTGCGAAATCATGAAAAAATGCTATTTAATAGCGATTTATCAGCAACGTGCTAATTTTTAAGTGAAAAGCTCATTTTAAAGTGCCTTTAATTTGTGTGTGTGTCTATATATACACACAGTAGAGCATCGATTGTCCGAAACAATTGTTCAGATAACTGATTTTTCGGATAACCGATCATTTACGAAAACAAATTGTACTGGTGTCATAGGAGCCATATGAAACAAAGAAACACTGATATTAAACACAAAACAGTACATATATATTTTGTATCACATGTCTTACAAATAACATAGAGAACTGACTAACCTAGTTTGACAAGTTCAAAATGGTCATTAAAGTAGGCCTACAGTTTAAGAAAAGAAGTCCAATTTTTTTTTTTTTTTGCTTCAGAGCTGAAACTCATTTTTTTTGCCGCTAAATCTCGCAAACAGCACTAGCGGAACTTCTACATGGCACGCATGCAAATTTGAATTTACCGACTGGAATGCTTTCGGTTAACCGATGTTTTGGTTGATCAGTATTCAGATAATCGATGCTCTACTGTATACACAAAAATTAAAGGCACTTTTTAAGTCCATTGAATGAAACTAAATGTAAAGATGTCTTTTCTAAAGCTGCTCAGTCAGCAAAGAATAAACTGTTTATTTTGAAGAAAAAGGGCCCCTGATCGAAAGAACTTTGAGGCTATAGCGAAGACATTCTACATAAAGAATGTGATTCTATTGAATAATGTTGACGAATCAAATATTGACATGTTTCCAGGATTTTTGAGATGATTCAGGAAAAACCAAGAAATTCGAAGTGCATACAATTCATTTAAGAAGCTTATTTGAACAGCAGGTTAAAAATGAAGCATAGTAAAAGTGTTTAATGCTTTAAGAACAGAAAATAAAGCATTTTCAGAATGTCCTTTTCAAGTATTGTGAACACCAACAAACAATGTTGACAGTGAACATGTTTTATCACAGTATGGTGCTGTTGTTTCAGACAGACGATGTAATTTGAAGAAGGAAAACGCTGAACTGTGCACAATGCTATCTTCTGACAAATGAAGCAAAGTTTCCTTTGGAAAAATAGATGCTAATTTGGAAAAAGTAGATGCTAAAATAGATGCAAAAAATTCATGTCCCTACTCATTGCCATAAACTACAGTACAGCCGGTCGTTCTCCGGCCCTGACGTTTCTCATGACCGAGGGAGACAGTGTTGCCGATACATATAGACAGAATGAAAACTGTCACGCGCTCGCCAGCCGATTTTGTGGCGCGGAATAAAAACTAATTCGAACGCGCAGGCTTGCCTATAAATCATTTTACATATAACTTAGATTACATCCTTCGTTAATGTACACAGCTAGCGTAGATCACAAAAAAAAATAAATAAATAAATAATGCGATCGCGTATGTAAATCATTTTACAGTTCTACACGAACGTAGATCGCATCTTTCGTTAATGTACACAGCTAAACAATTATAACAGAATAAAAACTAATGCGAACGCCTATGTAAATCATTTTTCACAACATAGATCGCATCTTTCGTTAATGTACACAGCTAAATAATTATAACAGAATAAAAACTAATGCGAACGCGTATGTAAATCATTTTACACAAACGTAGATCGCATCTTTATTTAATGTAGCTTACACAGCTAAATAATTATAACAGAATAAAAACTAATGCGAACGCGTATGTAAATCATTTTTCACAAACATAGATCGCATCTTTCGTTAATGTGCACAGCTAAACAATTATAACAATAAAAACTAATGCGAACGCGTATGTAAATCATTTTTTACAAACATAGATCGCATCTTTCGTTAATGTACACAGCTAAATAATTATAACAGAATAAAAACTAATGCGAACGCGTATGTAAATCATTTTTCACAAACATAGATCGCATCTTTCGTTAATGTACACAGCTAAACAATTATAACAGAATAAAAACTAATGCGAACGCGTATGTAAATCATTTTACACAAACATAGATCGCATCTTTCGTTAATGTACACAGCTAAATAATTATAACAGAATAAAAACTAATGCGAACGCGTATGTAAATCATTTTACACAAACGTAGATCGCATTTTTCTTTAATGTACACAGCTAAATAATTATAACAGAATAAAAACTAATGCGAATACGTATGTAAATTATATATAGGCCTACAGTATATTACCACAGACTATGGGAATATCTTTATAATGAAAGAGTATCAAATGAAATAGACTCTACTTTCCTTAGAATCTGTTAATACTCAAGTGGAAAGACTCCGCACTTTTAACGGTTGTTTTTCCCACCTTCAAAGCTTCACAAATTCTATCTACCACTTTCGTAACAAGGAGAAGAGGTTCTCCATTGTCTCGCTCCTTCTCAAAATATTCACGCAATCTGTATATAAATTTATGACTTTAGCTCTTAAAAGAGCCGATTTTTTCCTTTGATTGTGACGACCACTGGCCATATTATAATAAGGTTTACAGGCACCGTAAATCGCTCAAGCACAAAAAAACACAACTACTTCGCCTGTACTATAATACAAAGAAGTAACGACTCGTTCGCCACGTGCTCCGCATAAAAAAAGATGTGGCAACATCGCTCTAAATACATCAGACGCTCATAGCTGGTTGGTTCTAGCAGACAACTTTAACCTCTAGTACCCGCCTCTCTCCCACCATTACAAACTGCGATTGGATTAATCTTCGCATATCAGAACTCAAGTCTTGTAACAGCAAATTACAATAGAATTAAAAACATTACTATAAACCGAACCAGAGTGTTAAGGTTAAAATTTAGCATAATAGTTTCATTCACAGTGGAATTTCGAGGTTCTTTTGACAACTTCAAAACGCCACAGGTTGGCAGTGCTGGTCACTATCTTTCACTCTCGTTCTCTCTTCTCTTTCCAAGCGAAATGTCAGAGCCGGAGACTGGCCGGCTGTAGTTTAGAACTGGTTGTGCAAAGGTTTTATATATCCTCAGCCTTGTATGTCTTTGTACTTGGAATACATTGTTAATAGCTTCGGTAATTTTTTAGAAATTTTGATTTTTTTTAGTCATGTCATCATTTATGTATGGTAAATTATAACCTAAATAATAAAATGAATTCACTTGTTCTGCTAATGTATTATTTATAATAATTTTGCACAGAGTTGGATCTTTTTCTAAAAATACCATCACTTTAGTTTTTCAGTTGATATTTCCATGTTAAATTTTGAAGTGATTCTCAGCAAATTGTAAACTGCTCTTTGTAAATCATCTACTGATTTGGCAATAATAACTTGGTCATTAGCAAAAAGTAAAGTAAAGTACCAAGACAATCGTATTTGTTGTATTTTATATTTAAATGTTGAACATGTATAATCATAGTTTCTGTACAGCCAAACACAAAACCTTTCTTGATTTTCGACAGAGCATTGAATGAATAAGCAACACTATTTTGGGAGTATTGTGTTTTACATCAATGAATCGAATATTTCGAAAATGTAACATGTAACATTTTCGCGCATGTTACTTTTTTTCAACCAGAGTGCTCTTTATTATTTTCTGTAACATATTGTTAAAAATCATAAAATATGGCACATATTTCATCTATAGAAATGAATAAGGAACTGACTTTTAGTTTGACTGATGTAGGCTAATAAATTGAAGTAGTTTGTGCAGAACTGTACATGTTACATTTTCGAAATAACCGATTCATTTATATACATATAGAACAGTTGCAACTGTTGTAAATACCACATTTGCTGACAGAAACAAGCGAGTGCTAGGACCCTGAGTTATGCCAAAGAGAATTTCTAATTAAGCAGCTTGAGTAGTGGTGTGAGAGATGATCAGTTTCCCAACTCTCACTGTAGCATCAGTGAAGTAGGAAGAGGAGAAAAAAGAAGGAAAAGAAATACTAGAACTTACTTTCATATTCATCGCACCGTTAGCCAGTTGGCTAGAGCATCAGCTTTTCATACTGATAACCCAGGTTCGAATCCTAGTGGGTCTAAGTAGAATTTGTGATGGACAAAGACTGTGCTTGGTGGTGGATTTATACAGGATACTCCCGTTTCCCCTATCAGTATTGCACCATTAATCATCATGATATGCACTGAGTGCAACAACTATGGTAAGAAAAGGAACTACAGCTTCTGTGTGTTGCTCCTAGTTGAGAGAATGACGCAAAGTCAATTACCTCTCCCCTTCCATCCCCTCCATTGGATAAAAAATAACTTTTCTATTGAAAAATGTAACTCAATAATAATAATAATAATAATAATAATAATAATAATAATAAACAAAAATACTAAGACAACAGTAACATGTTAATCCCGAAGTAATGATTTTTTCACATTCTTACCTCTCAGAGGTTTTGCTTATATGTATTAACTTTCTAACGTCATTTGAGGACTATTACTTTTGCTTTTGTTGCTTAAGAGATGTGAGTGTTAAGCAAAATAAAAAAGAGTACATTCCATTATTTATGATTGCTACTGCCAGTAGTAGTACTGGTACCAATCAGTGTATTGAAAGATTGTCTTATCATCTTTAATTCTGACTGAACTCTGGCATTTGGGAATAGTGTTATAGATTATGTACCAAATTACCTTTTGCTAATACTTTTATTTTATTTCCAGATGAACCTGACACTGATCTGGAAACAGATAGATTACTTGGACAGCAGCGAACAGATGACCATGGCTTCTTTGATGAGAAAGTGGTGAGTACAAATAGTGGAAGTACTTGTATTGTCATATGGATCGCAAGATGCGTTTACTTAAAACTGGTTCTGAGTTACTGTACATATAAATTACAGTAAAAACTAAGGATATGATGTTCTTGTACTATGTATGTCTGCAGTGGAATCATTGAATTACAGATATGAATTTTTGGTCAACCCAAATTTGTAATTAGTCTTGTTCAATATATTTAAAAGCAGAAAATTCAAATGATCAATTGACTTAGGACCATACATTAGGGTTCTTTGTGAACATAACATAGGCAATGATACAGTTATATGTCCTAGGAAAAGAGGCATTAATGAAGTTCGTACAAACTTCTTAGCCATGAACTATTAAACATTGTCACTCATATAACTTTGTACGGATACTTTGGTGGTATATTAGCAATGTGTGTGTGTGTCTAATGCCTACCCACTTCACTTACGTGATTCGAGTTCTGCATACTGCGGGTAGATGGCTGGACTGTGACCCATTTTCAAGTTGCCACGTTATGCATGTGTAGTATCTGTAAAGAGTTATATGGTATACTAGAGTGAGTGTATGTGTAAGTATTCGTGTAAATGTAGTGTAGAGAATGGGTGAGGATGATGATGAAGGGATAAGGGGAAACCCAGTGCTGGCACGTAGTCTACTCCTGTCGAATAGCACCAAGGGGGCCACCAGGTTTAATGTCCCCATCTGATGGACGAATCACTATCAACAGTGACACATGCCTTCTCTTCCTAAGCACGGTGGAGAGATTTGGGATTTAACCCAGGCATATTGGTGCACAGTTTAGTGATTAGAAGTTGTGCACCGCCATCTCTCCTAGTTCTGAGGTAGAAATTTTACATGAAAATTTCTGTCCCGCCAGGAATCGAACCAGGGCTAGTCTGGAGGCAGACACGCTACCACAGTGCTAACTCGGCTATATTAGCAATGTTAGTTATTACTGATGATATCGAAAATATGGTCGATACCTTTTCTGCACATTATCATTATTTTTAATTTATTAATCTCACTTTCTTTGAAATAAGGCTTACAATTATCACATCACCTTTCTAAGGGTTTATTATCTTCTGATAATGTGCATACAACTAACAACAGACTCTCATTTCACTCAGCACAGCAAGTTTCATCTACAGTATTAAATGAAACTGATTACAAACCTCAAGAAGTAAAAAGTAGGAATGTTCAAGAACAATTTGTATGAAGGAAAATGTAGAAAATGTCTTATTGAAAAGAATTTATATAATAATTTTCATACAAACTTTACTGTTCATAGTCATTAATCAGTACAGTAGTTTCTTTATATTGTTTAGACTGAGGCTGAAACGAGGAAAACCATACTCTTTCTCACTCACTCACTCACCCACCCACTTAGAGAAATTAAACATATTTTTTCTTACTATACTTTGGACAGATTTTATTACGAATACAAATAAATGGCAGTATTGAGAAACTTCATGATCGAAAAAATTTCGGCAGCAAACCAGTAAAGTAAAAATTAAGATTTTTGCTTACAACATGAAGTGTAATCGTTCTTGAAAAAAAAACTCTGAATTATGAGTATTAACGACAGTTTCTGCAGAATCACCTGCATTCAACAATAGACACATTCACAACAATAGACGCTGTCATATAGTCCAACCAGTGAAAGAACTCTTAGTCTTAATTCCGCCTTACTTTTATATTCTTCTTGTTCTGTACATGTTTTACCCACTTTGCATCTAGTAAAGATTTTTTACTTCAGAATTGTAGTTGATACTTGCTGTTTTACTTCATAACTAATTTGTAGATTGTAAGTGTGTAATTGTAGACCTAGTTTAGGTGTGGTTTTAACTGTTCCACATATCCATTTCATGGTGTTTTTTGAGTGTCTTCTAATTTGTTTATGACCGAATTGTGTGTCCTTACTAAGACTTCACTACCATATTTCATGATTGATTTTATATAAGTTTTGTACGTTGCGTTCATTGTCCCTTGTGTGTTGCCCCAAGTTGCTCTTTTTAAGCATCTCAGTCATGTATTTACTTTAGTTATGAGGTTCTGAATATGACTTTTTCCAGTTTAGTTTATTGCCAAGTAGGACTCTAAGATGTAGCACGTATGGGCGAATCCAGAAATGCATATAGAGTGTTAGTTGGGAGGCCGGAGGGAAAAAGACCTTTGGGGAGACCGAGATGTAGATGAGAAGATAATATTAAAATGGATTTGAGGGAGGTGGGATATGATGATAGAGACTGGATTGATCTTGCTCAGGATAGGGACCAGTAGCGGGTTTATGTGAGGGCGGCAATGAACCTCTGGATTCCTTAAAAGTCAGTAAGTAAGTAAGGACTCTAAGATATTTATAATCTTAGTGCTCTTGGGAATTGTAAGTTGACTTTTGATGTCAAGCATCTATATTTAACCTACATTAATAGAAAAACTGAAAGGATTTTGTGGAATGAAATTACACTGGCGTTATTTGACTTCAGTTGCCTTGGAAATCATATCCGATAAACTCAGCATTGTGATTGAGTACATTTTTATGCACAAGGGGGGGGGGAGAGAGAGAGAGAGAGAGGGAGGGAGAGGGGGAGGGAGAGGGAGAGGGAGAGAGAGAGAGAGAGAGAGAGAGTTTTTTTTAACAATGAAGTCATCATCCTTCTTGCTTCCCAATATTTTGATGGAAGGTCCACAAATGTCCTAAGAGTTTCACAATTAGCCAGGTGCTCCATCTCCATGTCCTCTTCTCTGGTGCACAGTATGCATTTAGGAGAATTCAGTACTCCAATACGATGGAGGTGTTTACTGAGGCAATCATGACCAGTAATCAATCTAAACATGGCCACGGCAGATTTTCGAGGTAGATCAGGAATTAGTTTTGGATCTTTGAGTGATTCTTTCCATTTTGAATTTTGATGTTTTGCCTGTTCACTGTTATTTATTCTTTTATATATTCCTTATACATATATATATATATATATATATATATAAGGTTATTTAAAAGTAAGTTCCCATTTCAGTTGTCAATAAGCACTGGTAGTAAATGGACGCAAGTTGAGCGTGGCTCTGACATTGCAAGTAGAGAGGCATTGGCTTCAGGAAATGTTACGGAAGGAGATTCAGTCTAAGAAGGTGAAAATGTATAGGAGTGTACAACAGGAAATATTAACAGGGGCAAAAGAATTAATAGATCGTAATATAGGAAGAAAGGACAAATAATAATGAATCAAGTGACAACAGACAGGAGATTGAAAGGGTTAAGATAAACATAGAAGGGACACAGTGAGAAGATTGAATTGTTGAGACAAGAAATAGAACAAATGAAGAGGAAAATTAAGCAGTACGAAATAAGTAAAAGAAAAAGGACACTGTTAAATGTAAGGAAGTAGTCTTTAAAACCGTCACAAGGTTTTAAAGATACTAAACGTGAGGAAGTAGACTTTAAAACCTTGTCACGGTCTTAAAGAATACTTCCATACGTTTTTCGTGAATGGCACAGGGTCACCTTCATGGCACAGGGTCACCCTCATGGCACAGGGTCACCCCTCACGACGGTATTAATATTGTATTATATAATTTCTGTAACTGTAATTTTAATTTTATTTCCTATTTTATTTTATTCTATATTCTCTTATAGGCCTATTAATATTATATCTGAACTGCGACCAAACACGAGCGCTGCTCATTCGATCTCAAATTTTGTTAATACTACTGTATCTCCTTTTTTTTATATTGATTGTATTATTTTATTTCTATTTCTCTTGTTTGTTTGTAATTATATTCTTTATTCTGTATATTTAAAATTTAAATAAATAAATACATATAAACCTAATCTTTGGAATAGAGGAAAAGGAACGTGAATTCACAATAGAAACCGGGGAGGCAGTACGCAGAGTATGCTACGAGATCTTCAGACTAGAGGTAAGAGCAGAAGACATCGAGGAGACTTATAGAATTGGATGTAACAGGCCTATTGTGATATGATTCTCAAACATAGTAACCAAAGAAAAATATGAAGGAACTTATACAGAGTGCAAGGAACGGGAATGAGAGTGGAAAAAGACCTGAGCTACGAGATCAGATGTAAAAAGAAGCTACTACTCCTTTTCATGAAGGCGACAAGAGTGAATGGACACTTTGCAAAGTTATATGAAGATAAATTAAAAATCAATGGAAAATTCTATGACATAGAATTCTGTAAGGCAAGTGAAGATCACCCAATATTTGGATTAAATACGAAGAAGCGAGAACATCAACATGAAAGAGAGCAGATGAGATCTGAAGAAATGAACACGAGATCGCAAGGCACTAATGGACAAACTGATGGAATTACAATCGTAGGAAGAAGAAGGGTCAACAGGAAAATAAAATGAAGCAACTGAAGTTATCGCACGAACTGGAAAGTATGGAAATTGAAGAAAATCATTGGCATAGACTAAACAGAGATTAAAAGAAGATCGGAATTCGAATGGGACAAAAAATACGTGACAAGTGATGGAAATTTGTTCAATCAGCAATTGTGGTGGAAAGTAACTATCATAACAAGATCATTGACCAGGTACGTGTAGACGATGGAGAATTGGCTGAATTGCAGATCTAGTCGGAGGAAGCGAGACAGAACCAGGAAATGCTGAGATCAAGACTAGGCTACAGAAGAAGAAAACATATGTGAAGAAATCAGATAAGAGCAGCTTAAGTACCACAAGTGCAATGAAGTTTAGTGACACGAGTAAAAATTCAAGTGATTCGGGAAGCGATTTAACTAGATTAATAGGAAGGAAGGTCAGTGCTGAGAGGAGAAATGAAATTGTTTCTGTGAGTGGAAGGGCTGAAATGGAATCATATAGGATGCGTCATGTGCCTTATTTTTTTTAATTATCATCATCATCATCTGTGGTCATACAGCCCTTTTTTTAATTATACTTGTTCGTAGTTTAAGAAATTGACATGTTTATCGGTTTATATATTCCTTCCTTTATTTTATTTAATAATTGCATCAATTGGGGGAAAGGAATTGGCTGCCCTACCTCATTATCTCTTGGCCTAGTTGCCTCATAAGTGGTGTCTTCTTGGTGTCACTTGCGAGGTTCAGACCTGTCTACGGACGGTTGACTAGAAAAAAAAATTGCATCAATTCAAATCCAAAATTACCTCAGGAGAGGCGACATCATTATTGTCATCGTCATCATCTTTATCAAATAGGCTATATATCTTCACAAACCACGCGTAAGTATTACAGAATACAGAAATACCTATCTGATGTCAGATGCGTCTTGGGGTTTGGTTAAATGTATGAAGTAGCAATACTACTTTATAGTGACTATAAATCCGGACTCTTTCATTGAGATTATTATTTGTATTACCTGTTTTCCTCATATTATATTTCCGTTCAATACCAGAAATAATACAAAATAATATACATTTATGGCTTGTTGAAGAAAAAATAAATAAATGGCATTGCAAACAGTGTAGCAGCAAAGAAAAGTGCGCTGTACAAATATATCGATGATGGGCTAATTTGTGCCTTTTATTACGAGAACACATTTTAACAAGTGTTTTATAAGAAATGGTTAAGAGCTTTGAGTGCTGTTATGGCACATTGAAGGTAGGTACTAAAATCAAAGGTGGCAGTGTTCATTTCTTTGCCAAATGAGTTAGTCACAGTTTTCGTCTTATTACGCTCTATTTAAATAATGTGGTGAACTAATATCAATACCGAAAATATCCAATGGAAAGAGCTGTGTGTAATTGGATGTGAGAAACATTCTTCATAGTCATGGCAGTATTGAAATCGGCACGGAATTCTGAACGATCCATCATCTACATTTAACAGCCTACAACTCTGACCCAAGATATTCGCGTATCTTAAAAAACAGTGGTCTCGAGAATTCAATGTAAGTTCAGTACCGTAACATAACTGTAAAACCAGTCATGTATATCATGTAATGTTGACAAGTCGTCGTGGCTAAGACAAGTCGTGATATGACATAGACGGCAGAGAGACTGGAAATAAATAAAAAAAAGCGGCAATACACATATCTTAAAATTGCTAATCGATCAACTGTATTTCAAACTGTACCTTCAAAAACGCCGAACGAAAAAGTAAGATCAGTACTCTTTTAACACAAAGATTTAGGTGCTTTCAGGTGACAATCGCCACTTTTATTTGTACGCTCATGGAACTACTATTAAATATAGAGTGAAACGTAAGTAATGTCATTATTTTCAGGTGCTTATTCCTTAAGATGGGCCTATTTAAAAATAAAAGTTCAATACAGTTTTGCTCGTTCTTGTTTCCTTTTCGAGATGAAAATTGTTTTATATGAATTTATAGCGTGTTTTGGAAAAACCATTGATTGAATTCCCAATAAGCTCTGTCAATTTAAGAGAGCAGTGTATTATGATAATATATGATTGGAAGAATTTTAATTCGTCTTTTAAATGTGCAGAAATTTGATCGTAACAGATGTGCTATTATAGATCGAAAAGTTACGTTTATTCGATCAATTCTGCACATTTAAAGGACAAAACTAAAATTCATTCAATAATTTACAGTAATCATAATACACTTTTAAACTGACTGAGCATATTGGGAATTCAATCAATGACTTTCCCAAAACAGGCTATGAAATTTCATCTAAAACAATTTTTATCTCGAAAAGGAAAAGAGAACGAGCAAAATTAGTATATTAAACTTTTTTGTTTGAAATATCTCAAAGAATAATCACTTGAAATTAATGGCATTACTTACGGTACATCCTGTGTATAAATAAATAAATAAATAAATGTACTAGTAGACGTCCACACCTGTGGAGTAACGGTTAGCGCGTCTGGCCGCGAAACCAGGTGGCCCAGGTTCGATTCCCGGTTGGAGTAAGTTACCTGGTTGAGGTTTTTTCCGGGGTTTTCCCTCAACCCCATGTGAGCAAATGCTGGGTAACTTTCGGTGTTGGACCCCGGACTCATTCAGACGCTAAATAACCAAAGATGTTGATAAAGCGTCATAAAATAACCTACTAAAATAAATAAATAAATAAATAAATAAATAAAACCAGTTGTCTCTATAAAAAAATAACATAGTTATGTATTACCTTACCGTCCTATGAGTCCATTGAAAAGTGACGTTTGAACTGACAAAATCATTTTCCTCCAGAAAGCGAAGACTTCAGAATAAACTTACACAATGTGTTATTAAGTCGTGTTGTTTTCTAGCATGTTTTTTATGTAGGTCGAACTTGCACCGCTTTATCTCGGGAAATGCTGATATATTGAGCCAGGGGCAAGTACTGTAAAAAAATACGCGTCACTAAGCTTGAAATGCGATAAAATATTACCGCTTACACCATTATCTTTACGTGTATGGGATTGCCGTTTTTATATTTGAATGTAAAAGCCGTTGTGGCTCTACAGTATAATGAAACAATGAAATGTTGCCATATTTGTAACTTTTTTTTAGATTGTTGAGCTTGCGCAAATGTGACGACACAGTTGTAGAGCTCTAAGTAGCTCTTGTGTAGCAAGAAATATTTTGTAATTTTCAAACGTGGCAGATAGTTTCGGAACTAAGCATTTAAATTCTATTTACGGGAAGTTATTTTCATCTCGGAAACATTCATGCGTGGCAGGAAGCATGTTTGTGATAAATCACATAATAATCGCGGTTTGATTACGAGCTCTAAGGAGTACATGTCAGTTATTCAAGGTCATTTTAGTGTTGCATTTCATCTGTAATTCAGCAAATTGTTAGAAAATTTTGTGGCTCTACACAAAAGGAGTACATAGTAAGGTATTAATAAGCTCGTATTTTGAATATTCGTTGCGTTTGGTGTTGATTAAGTTTCGAAATCGAGCGTAGCACGATTTTAATAGAATGAGAGATTACGATATCGAGTTTACTACGCTGAGAATTACAGTTCTAATGGTTTCATTGTTAGTCCCTTACCGTGGTTAGGGAGGGTATTTAAAGATTACTTTCGTTTTCCGTATACTCATATTCATACAGCAATGCTCATATGCGTGGCATGAACATTTAATATGGCGACGTCCGAAGTAAATGTACAATCTGATCTCCAGGGTTTTCGGCAGCTAGAAGTGAACAAATTCTCAGTTATCAATGATATCCACGAAAAGTACTTTTAAAATGTGAGAGAAAGTGAAGTGAAAATATAAGAAGAAAAATGGCAAAAACTCCGGGATACTTTATATCTCCGATAGGGGAAAATGGTGAGTGTTACGCGCTGCTTTAATATTTTTTGGGTAACGTAATGAAACTAACGTCATTGTTGTATTACAATAACTTGTTTGTTAACTCTGTTAACAATACACTAAATTTACTGAAATACATAATGATAAGCATACATGTAGGCGCGATTGTATCTATGAAAGTCCATATTGAATACTTTGGATATTAATTTATTGTTAAGATTTCTGCTTGAAAATTGTTTCGGTATACCGTGTAATAGACTAGGCCTATGTATCTTTTCTTCTTTTTAGAAAATATTTTAATATTGGTACAATTAATATTTTAGTAAATAACTATTATACGGGTCATTAGCTATCTAGCTACACACATAAGTAAAAATGATTCATTTTTTGTAAACCTACGCTAAAATACAGGATTACCCGTATTTTATATGCACTGCAAGTTAAATAAATACTCTCGCATTGAAATAATCTTTCCAGTAACAAAAGTATTAAATTACATTTCTTACATAATATTGAAAAAGGTAAACGCAAAAAAAGGTAATAGTACCGTACTTAATAATAATAATAATAATAATAATAATAATAATAATAATAATAATAATAATAATAATAATAATAATAATAATAATATGTAGCGAATTAATATGTAATAACGTGTACTTGAGCCATTTCACCACAGATTTTGTGCACAGCAAAATATTTTTTTTGCTCCAGTTGTATAGTATTTTTGGGCCAGGGGAAATACTCGTCGTTTACGAAAACAATTGTATTTTATTCATTGTGTTATAAGACTGCTGTGGGTCATTATAGCTTAGCCAATAATAATAATAATAATAATAATAATAATAATAATAATAATAATAATAATAATAATAATAATAGGCTATTATTATTATTATTGTTATTATTATTATTATTATTATTATTATTATTATTATTATTATTATTATTATTATAACCACCATCTCCATAGCCTAGTGGTATATGAATCAAATTGATCAGAGTTCGCAAAATAATGCGGATATTCTTCAGATTATTCCATTTTCGCATTCACACATTAAATAAACAATTTCACTTTTTTCATATCACTGTAAAGAGAAAATTATATATTCCGTAATCGTGAAATAAGATTTCCAAATTTCAACAGCAATATCCATTCTTAAGTTCTTGTATCACATAAGAATCTGGAATTAATGAATACGGTATTATTTTCAGTTCTACTGCATCGATATTCGTAAAATATATTAGTAACTTACCTAACTTATTTGAGAATAAAATGTTATTAAGTTGTCATATTTCAATGTTCTCTGAAATTTATAGATTTTTAATTTATATTAGAAAGTTGGTGACTTATTTCCTCATTAGGTGTAGCCTATAGGTCTAACTTTTATGTTTTGCAACAATTCGGTCCTTTTAACATGAGTATGATATTCCTTTAAGTGTACCGGTAATCCATTTTCTTGGCCATCATCCATTCTAGTCATAAATTAGTTTACTGTGCAACAAAAAAGTGGAATATAATTTCAGTTTTTTGGATAGCATATAAGTTGCATTATTTATAAAGGAACCTAAAAAGAAAGGTAAGATCTGACTTCACTTGTAAATTGTATGGTTTAAGTAGATGCATGCCATTAATAAAATTATGCACAAATTCACCTGTAAAATAGCTATTCGTATATTATAATCCTAATTAGGGACTAAAAATGGACTATAATCCTAATTTGTTATATTATATTGTTTTCCTGTTTACGAAAATCAGGTTTTAAAAGTCGTATGAATGTTAAAAATTATTAATGATGGTTCATAATGGGATTCTAAGTATGTTTCTTTCCTTTTCAATAACCAGCAGCACTGCTGCTAAATCATATCATTAAAGGAGTCGTGTAGAAGTAGCCCTAATTGTTTTTATGGTCGAATATTTAATAAAGAGGCTTCGAACTTAACTAGTGGTCACTGAAATTGTAAGAGAATGAGCTTTTCAGGTGTACTTGTTCACATATGACGATTTTCCTTGGAAATTCACAACCTGGAAATAATTATGTACATAGTAGATACCGGTTTTATATTATCTGAAGAAATTATTTTTTCTTTAATTCACGCTATAGGCATACCATTTGGTCATTTGTCAGTTTATTCTACATATACATAAAAAAACGCACATATGAAGAAAATCGCGTGACATGATTTGGAGTGAAGAACATTCACTGTGTGATATTAATTTCAAATAAAGACTCTTTAGTTTTTTTAAGTTCTTATATTTGTATATAATTCATTGCCAGATTCACTAAATTTTTATTAAAATTATTACATTCCATGTGCATTATTCTCAGATAAATTGATATTGAAAATGTTGTTGTTGTTTTCTAATGCCAGGCGTTTGACAATAAAGTCATTTGACCTCTTGCACTCCAATATATATGAAAATGGCAAGTTGTAGCCGATTTAAGTGAACACCATATTTTAACGTTTTGGTGGCTACTTCATTCACACACAACCCCCAGAATGTCTGGAGGACCACACCTGCTGTTGGTCGACGGGTCCATTGGACCTAGCTGGGAGATCTTGTTGATCACCAGCTTTCCCTCCTTAAGCCACTGGAGGACGATTTTAGTGCCATAGCAGGTCAGCACTAGGAACAGAAAAGTAGAAAGAGGAGGAAGGAAAGGGAAATGAACCCCTAGGTCTCGAATGCTCTAATGCCGTCGGGGTTGAAGAAAGTAAGAGTTCAGTCAGAGGACTGGATAGGAAAGGGTAAAGAGGGAATTAGGTATTGGATAGAGGAAAATTATACCAAATTCAGTCATTAACTCATCAAGCTGACCAGTGCTAATGGATGAGTAGCCCCTCCCTTTAGTTCAGCTCGTAAAATTATGCTTACTAACAGCTGCACCACGGGAAGGTAGGGATGGGACATTGGGTATTTGTCCAGGTTGGTTCCTTAAAGCCTTCAATGGGAAGGATTAATGGCTCTCCCCCCTGTATCCGACAGATACCCTTTTGCAGCCATATTGGAAATGTACAAAATCCGCCAGTGAGAGAAATTACTGTATGCACACCAATAAAAAAAAAGAATGGAATGCCCAAAAGTATTGAGTTGAGACGTATTTTCGTGAAGATCTGAAAGGTTTTTTTTTTTTTTTTGCACATTACTTCCTCTTCATGCCATCATATAATGAAAAAATACAAATAGTAAGCAATATAAGCTTTACTGGTAGAACCGTGTAGATAGGTTGAAGTATTACTAAATAAACAATATATCATAGTGGTGATGATCGATTCATTCTAAGGGTGACATACTTCATTTATTTTATAACGGACAGTTCAATTCCTATTACAATAAAGAAGCTTCATATTATGGGCATAAACGTAACTATTTAAATGATCAGCAATAGGTGGTTACATCACTCAATATTTAGAGAAGAAAAGGAAAGACAACCAAAGACCTCGAATACTCTAATATCTTTGATGTCGGAAAAAACAAGTTGATCAAGAGAGATCAAACAGGAAAGATTAAAAATAAGGAATCTGATATAAATAAGTGGAAGCAATATCAGATTCAGCTCGGGTCCTTGTGGACGCCAACTCACAAACTTACAAATGTAATTATACTGGGAAGCTAGAAGGCAAATGGAGAACTTTCAAGTGCCTGTGCAATAGATATTACTACTACTATTCATTGTCTATTAGAACATAAACTGCTAAACATATTCTGAAGTCTGTACGAATGGGTAGCACCTACAGAGCAATCACTTACATAGTGTTGGTCGACCGGGACAGCAAACTGTCTCTCCCACTTGCTTGGCAGTCCATTTCAGTCTCTTTGTAGTTGTGTTGACGTTAGATTGCGTATTATTGTGGTTGTATTAGTGAAGTGTTTAGATTTCGATTTAGGAGTGGTCTTTTGCTGCTGTTGCTATGTGGAATGATAACATTAGGAAATTTTCTTGCAAATCGTCTTTTTACCTTTCTGCAATCACACGTTTTCAGACATCTCTATCATAAAAATCCTTTGTTCTAATATCCAATACCTACCCACTTCACTTGCGTGATTCGGGTTATTTGTTCTAATATGTTGTTTGTTGTTTTCTAATGCCAGGCGTTTGACAATAAAGTCATTTGACCTCTAGCACTCCAATATTTTTCAAAGTTATTATCATGGTCAGCCACTGAAGCACAGATTTTGAGGTGTTCCGAATCCATTTCTTGGTTTGAGTTGCACAATGGGCAGTTAGGGGATTGATATATTCCAATTCTATGCAGGTGTTTGGCCAAACAATCATGGCCTGTTGTCAATCTAAATGCAGCTACAGACGATTTTCGTGGTAAATCGGGAATTAACTGTGGATTATGATGCAGAGAGTTCCATTTTTTCCCTTGAGATTGTGTTAGCAAATTTTGTTTGTTGAAGTCTAAGTATGTAGATTTAATAAATCTTTTCACAGAGTAATATGTAGATTTAGTAACAGGTCTGTAAGTAATTTGTTCTAATATAAATTTCTGTGTTGCCATGTGAGAAGCTAATCTAAACACTTCACTAACACAATCGTAAGAATAACACACAATATAACGTCAACACAACCACTCCTAAATCTAAACACTTCACTAACACAATCAGGAGAATAACATGCAGTCTAATGTCAACATAACTACTTCTGACTCTAAACACTTCACTAACACAATCAGAAGAACACACAATCTAACGTCAACAAAACCACTCCTACAGAGAGACTGAAGTGTCGAGCATATGGGGTATGGTTTCCAGCATGTTGCACGATCTTCGTGCCAGACATGCGCCGCCCAGTTGACCTACATTATGTAAGTGAACGCTCTGTAAAAGAAACTATTCATCGAAAGTTTATGAAATATTCAGGTTACATAGAAAAAAAATGCTTTTTGTTATGTTCATAATTTCCAAGTAGGAGAAGTGAGATTGTAGCTGTACAGACCAAATTACTGTAAGTTGCTTCTGTTTTAGATTCATGCAGAAAGTTAAAGTTCATTGCATTACTATCAGGTACTGTTTGTAATAATTCATAGTTATTGCTGTATGTTGAAATTAACTTTTAAGTTTATGTTATTTAAAAATACTGTACCATTAAGTTTCGAAGTCATTAAATTTTATTACTTGGCAGGGACATCAAATGGATAGAGAGAGCAAGAGAAAGAGAGAGAGTGTATACGTGCGTGTGTGATTTCTGTTAAGGTGACGCAAATTTTAATCTTATTTCTAGCATTGTGAACTTCAAAGATGAATTTATTTTCTCTGATTACTTCTGTTCATTATTCCATCATTTCGTCTTCCTGTTATCAATTTTCCATTAGGTAATTTTTTTGACAATTTCATTTTAGAGTCAAAATTAGTTATAACAATACTGATGTAATAGCCGTCTTTTACGAACTTAATTATACTTGATTTCAAGTGTCCATCTTTTTACACTAATATTTTCTCTACAGTAACTCAGAACCTTTGTAAAGTTGTTGAAATTTATTTTAACACAATCTCTATCTAATTTAACTTCACTTTTGCATCTGTGAATATTGTTCTATTGATCCGATCATTTTAACATTTCTTTATTTGTGAATAAATAATATTAGAAATTATTTTTCTATAATCAATTAGTCAGCTTCATTATACTACTGTATTTCAACGAGAGAAAAAATATTTTACATAAGCATTACGAGCAGGAATTTTATTGTAACATTTGTTGTTCTGTTTATCTGTTGCATCATATCTGTTTATTTCTAATTCATATATTTAATGTTTACCTCTTCTCTCCATCTGCCTGTAGTGTTTCTGTTGATGGCCTCAGTTCTTATAAAAAATCTTGCTTGATATAATTTATTAGATATTATGTTATAATTATGGCTTCTTTCCCTCTCTCTTATGATATTGTGTTTGCTTGTCCTTGTTAACATTTCTCGATACTTGCTGATAAACGTCATACATCTATGTTCAGTTTTGTTCGTTTCTTATTTCATACTAGAACTGTAGTGATGTTTCTCCCTCTGTTCACATCTCCAGTCCATTTTGATACTTGGCCTTATGAGGTCCATCTTCTGCCGTCTGTTAGTTAAAACATTTTAATAGAGTTAAACATGCTTTGAACTTACCTGTGTTCTAATGGGTACATAATTTAGAGTAGATTCATCTCCTGTACTGTTCTTTGAATCTCTGTCACTACTTCTATTACTACAGTGTCTTTAAGCAACTTTTAACCTACATTTCTGTTATTTTTAAGATTTCCTCTTACCTTTCAACTGAATCTATCGGTACCTAAATACATTTTTAATTATATACATTTCTGCTGTTTTTTTTTTTTAATTTCCTCTTACCTTTCAACTGAATCTATCGGTACCTAAATACATTTTAAATTATAGTTCATACTTCCAGAATTCATGTAAGCTTATCTGGGCAAAGAAATAGGGGATCGACGATTTTTTAACCATAAAGTGTAACATCTAAAAATTTTGGGAAGAGCCATGTTAATTTTAAATGAGTCACATAATTTTTATCAGAATATAGTTTTATAATTACTAAGTTATAGTTATTTAACATTTTGGCATTGTATAAAAATAATAGAAAGGCTAAAGGAATGATATTAGTTACATTCTTTCAGATGTTATATTTTGTGGTAATCAGATATAATCTAAAAAATAAAGTATGTAACTTTTAGTCGTGTACAAATATAACTGATATTATTTATGGACAATTTAGATATTTTACAGTAAGGTATGTGGAATAGTACATTTTAACAACATTAAAATATTGAATTTTGGTGACATTGAGAAGAAAAACAAATCTATAGTTTCTCAAGTCCAGTATTATCACTGCCATGAGAATATAGGGAGATCTGATTGCTTAATGAGTTGAGTTGGTCGTTCTTAAGTACAACTTTTAATGTTAGTTGGAACATATGTAAAGTTTGTACCATGATGTTTGGCAGGCAAGTGAACAAACAAACCAAATACGACTGGTAGTTGTACTAATACCTATTGTATAAAAGTTATTACGAGGGGGATCCAGGAAATAACGACCGTTCGCGCATACCCGCCGCGGAGCTGACTCCCCTTCCTTGTTTGAAGGTCAACTGGCTTCCTTAACATGTGTTCTCATAATGTTGTGAGTACTGGTTGCAACAAGTCGCCATTGTGCATTTTGTGTTACTTCAAAATGAACGACGTGATTGATAATCCCGCCGACTGTGAGGTGAGGGGTGTGATTCGATTTTTGAATGCCCTACACTTGAAACCTGCAGAAATTTACCGGCAATTGAAAGAAGTGTATGGTGATATTGTAATGAATGAAAGAAATGTGAGAAAATGGTGCGAGTTTCATCGTGGACATTTGTTCGCCCATTGTTCAACATTTCGCACCATTTTCTCACATTTCTTTCATTCATTACAGTATCACCATACACTTATTTCAATTGCCGGTAAATTTCTGCAGGTTTCAAATGTCGGGCATTCAAAAATCGAATCACACTCCTCACCTCACAGTCGGCGGGATTATCAATCACGTCGTTCATTTTGAAGTAACACAAAATGCACAATGGCGACTTGTTGCAACCAGTACTCACAACATTATGAGAACACATGTTAAGGAAGCCAGCTGACCTTCAAACAAGGAAGGGGAGTCAGCTGCACGGCGGGTATGTGCGAATGGTCGTTATTTCCTGGATCCCCCTCGTATTCTATAAATAAAAATACTGTTCTTGTTATTATTACAGTACTGTGGGTATTATTATTATCATTGCCCATACTTTAAAAATCCTTTGCTTAATTCCGATATTACTAGAAAAAATTTAAAACATTAGTAATATTCGCGTCTTCAAATAAGTCGTCTGTTCGTTCCCTACAACCTTTTTAAGGGGGGGACAGGTGAAATTTTGGAAATCTTCAATCAAATATAGGATTTTTTTTTACAATGGATCAGCAATCTCTTGTTTATTTATAAAGTAAGTTTCAGTGCACTGCGATGATTGGAAACATAAAAATTCGTCATACAGTAGAGTCTCAATTATCTGACATTCCATACTGTACTTTTGGTGGAATTATATACCAGTACACTATAGTATCCCATGCTGTTGAGCTGTACACGTGTTCTGCTATCCCTTGTGTGCATGCACTAGTACGAAAAGGTGGGATATATGGAGGAATGTTTTTGCTCTGTGATTCAATGTTGAGCGAGACTTGTTATTACATTTCTTTGTTATTCTGCATTATCCGACATTTTCCCTCATCTGATCCCTTCCAGGTCCAGTTTAGGTCGGGTAATCGAGACTACTGTATTTAAATGACTGCTCTTTTGAATTTGAATTCCATGCAGACTTTACAAGTTGTTTCCTCACACCTTTTTTTTCAGCACATTTTGTCATGTTCAAAGTGTAAAGGCTCTTACAATTTTGATATTAGGAAAATGAAAGTTTTACTGCAAAAACAAATTAACACTATTTTTTATGAACTATATTCAAAAGTAAAAAAATAAAATATATTTAGTGGACACTAAAAATTTAAATTTTGAAGTTGCATAGAGTTTAAAAAAAAATTCACTTCATTTATAGATATAAATTTAAAATTTTGGATACATAGTTCTTATCTAACCATATCAGAGGTCTTGTAGAAAAGAATCATGCATGAAACTTAAATTTTGTAAGAGGAGATAGATTTTGAAAATATGCGATTTTTTAAATTGAACAAAAACCATTCATCTCAACATAATGACACATATATACAAGAATACTTACAGGAAGAGAATAAAGTATACAAAATATTATGAAGTTTCTGTCTTAAAAATTATATAAAATAAGAAATTTCACCCATCACCCTCCTTAACAGAGGTTTTTTTTTTTAAATCATTATCTCACTTGAACAAGAAATTAATTTTCTTATAGAAACTGTAAATATTTGCTAAGTGAGGCATACCTTTGAACGCAGATTTTCTCCAAACTAATATTAAAGTCTGTATGAATTACTTCTTGTGTATATTTCATGAAGTATCTTAATACTGAATGTAGTGGGTGAATAAGAACCTGTCTAGTTGGTCTGACGAGCTTCCTGCCTCTGTTCAGTTTGTTTATTTCTCCTGCCAAACGTTGTGGTACAGATTGTAGATGAGGTGACAGTAATGGTGGTGGTGTAGGGGTGGAGGAAACCCAAGTCGCGAACCGTGATGCCTCCTGGCAATGGTGGCTGTGCTAAGACATCAACTCCACTTTCCTCGGGTGGGAGCAAACAAGCAGCCACAATACCGCCACCCAGCTCCTCTCCGGTGGCAACAGCATCAGATGCTGTACCACAAGGTGGTGGTGGTGGTGGTGGCGGCAGCAGCAGCAGCAGTAGCAGCAGTGGGAGTGAGGATGCAACGACTGAGAAAACTCCCTCACCTCAGAAAGGGGATGCTGCTGTTGCCCAAGCATCCAACAAGACCAAGAAGGTGTGGTGGACTGCATGAAGTGTGTTGCTCTATTGCATGATGAAGATGCATGTCAAGATACGTGTACATGGCGTGACCATCAGTCGAGCATGATTTCTCTCAGAATATAGGGACTGTTTACCATGCATTAATAAACATTTTTTCAGTTGAATAAGTGACATAGGTACATCTTTTAAACTGTTTACATTGCATTCTGTTAACTACTGTGTAATTTTGCTTATCTTTAATTGTGAAAGTTCTTTACAGTAAACTTATAACAGTTCTTAATTATAATCTGCTTTTCCATATTTACGCAATTTTATCTGTCTTTCAAACCTTAGCTACTTTTGCTCATACTTTAAAAAGTATTCTTTTTTTTAAGTAACATAGATATAGAGATAAAAATGCAGTATACTCTGTGTTTTATACTTTGTACAAATGTCTGATTGGTCAAAAATTGAATGACATGCTCTCAAACAGTTTTTAAATAGGAAATGTGCTGTTAATATTGTTTCTTGCTCGTTTCATTTCCTATTACTTATTTTGCTCCATTATTGTGAGGAATCTAGAGACATCATTGTGATACTGCAAGGAATAAGTTTCGAGATTTAATTCGCAAGGCCATACATATTCCTCATACTGAATTTTTGGATGGATTACTAATGTTTTCCTTGTTTAAGCTCTTATCTCATAAAAATTTACTACCAGCAGAACATAGATACTCAGAATTACCAACAATTACTAACGACGGTAATTTATTCTAATATGGCAGATAAGTGCAATGGATTTAAGCAATTGAATATAAGACTAGCTTAGTAAAAGAGAAAACTTCTCCTTAATAATTACAATCTGTCACTTATTAGCCCCAGATATATTATGATTGTACTTTCTCATTATACAAAGAGGGAAGTAATTAGTAAAACATTAAAATTGAGATTTTCACGGTAGTACTTATTTTTTTACATTTGAGGCCTATTCCACAAAGATATGGTGTTGTACATTACAAAGTAGTAAAAATAGTAGAATTTCTCTTCCACAAAAGACTTTTCTATAGTAGTACTTTACCACTCCATACTTATGAAGTATCATGAATGTGTTCCACAAAAGTACTAGTGCTGTATTTGTAACTTACCAGTGCTAGTGAATTGTCAAGTATTCTCTACCAAAGAAAGGAGATTAATACATATATGTACTAATGCGATTTAAATGTATTTCTTTCATAATATTAACATAAATTTTGATAAATATATGCCGTAGAATATCTTTTCTTGCTTCTGGTTCCTTCAAAAGAAACAATTGCATCTCCTTTGACACCATTTAAATAATTTTGCAGTGTTTGTAATTTCGTAACAATTAAGTTTGGGAGTGAAGATCGTTATTAGTGGCATCTGTTGGCTAGTATGGGAAACTATCAAGGTGAATTATGTGGAGATCGTGGAAGAACATTATGATGATAATAATAAGGAAGTAAAATTTTCATTATTAAAGAAGTAAACTAAAGTAAATAACATTGTAGGGTTACGAAATTCATAGAATCTACGAATCTTTGTTGTATAACCTTCCTTAAAATGCATTACGATTAGAGAGATAAACATAACTTAATTTGATGAATGAAATATGAAGATAACCAGTTGCTTCATGTTATGGCGTAGTGTGTGTATTGATATGACGTCACTAGTAGCAATTCATTGGTAATGTACAACACACTTTAATTCTTTCGTGGAACAGAAAGATACATACAACTCCATACTTTACAATATCTTTCATCAGTAATTTGTAATGTACAAGTACAACATCATACCATTGTGGAATACGCTCCGCCGAAAACTCATCTGGGAATAAGTGTCTGAGGTATCATTTTTACTAAAAAATTAACAGACTTTTATTTAAATAAAACATGCATCACTCGAAGATATCTGTAATGACTCCAATGATTTTTTTTTGTACGTAAAACTGGTGAACCATCGGTATAACTCAGGTAGTAGGAGAGTTTGTCTGCTAATTCAGGGTTATGTTCGGATATAGGTTCGATTATCTGGTTGAGTCCCCCCCCCCCCCCAGGTTTTCCTCAACTGTAGAACGAATATCAGATAATCACTTAGCACAGTACAGAGTTGCTAAATAACCAACTAGAAAATGGAGCCTGAAGTGGCATATGTGGCACAAGTCGTCATTTAGGAGGTAGAGTAAAGTGGCATAAATACCACAGATATAAATATTTGTGAACATTCATACCGTACAAGTCATCATAATCATATCACCTCTATGCAAAAAAGCCATTTTGTCAAAGAATTCCCTCAGTCTCTCTGTGTTAGGTCTGGGACCAGTGATAAGAATTAATGACGGACAACTGGTTTCTGTTTCGAACTATAAGGGAAATCATGCAGGTAATGCACTACAGTGACTTAAAATGACCAAAAGAAAATATTATGTTAGAGTATAGTCTTTACATTGCGTTAGTTTTAAAACAGTAGATGCATTAGTTACTGTATAAGATGTATAATGAGAAAGTATGTGTCATTTTCAGTTACATAATTTATTCTCCAAAAGATCATTTAGCAAAAATATTAGCCTACAGAATAGTTCTTCAAATTGGCCCACTTCATCTTATCATACAGTGCTTCTCTTGAATGCTTTATTGCACAGAGTAATGATATTCATTTGTTTCTAGCATATTCTTAACATGGAATCACAGAACTAAAGGGAAAGTGGGCGATATAGGATAAGTTTGTAAAATTACTTTCAGAAACTCTAATAATGCAAAGGACAGTTGTATTTATATTATTTTCAAAAGAACCTTAGGATTGAAAGTGCTATCCTTGCATTTTATGTAATAGAATTTTCAATTACAGAATTAGGACACAGTAGTATGGTGAAGACTTTGGATAGGATAGGTTTTGAAAAGAAGCAGTCATAGCTGGTTTGAAAGTAGTACTGCATCACATACTGTATTATGATCAGTAGTGGAGATGAAATTATGGTTACAATGTATCAGTTAATGTCTGTTGAGCGTAATTTTAAAGCTACAGTTGTTCTAAATACAGGAAATGCATAATGTCAATTTGTGCCATTAATGTTTTTATACACTTTGTACTATTGACATGTATGTAAAACAACACAGAAACAAGTGGACATACTTCATTACATATCATTTTAACAGCTCACAAAAGTGTGTTGAACAAATTGTGTAGATCTTCAATGATGTGCATCTTTGTGTTGAAGAATTTATATTTTTGTCTGATATGGTTTATAGAATGTTTGAGTTGTAACTTTTGCTTGTAGCTTAGTGAAATGCAGTGTAGTGTAGTGGAATGGAATGAAATGAAATGGAATGAACTAAAGTGACGTGTTTGATTTGATATGTATTTTATCACAGAATTGTTAGTTTTCTAAAACTAGGAACTTCTGGGAAGATGAGACATTGAATGTTGTTGTGTTTGGTACCTAACATAAAGAAATAAATATTGATAAAGAAATAGTATAGTATCATGAAATGACAGATAGTACATCACATATTCATTATGTATGAGGTCTCGCCCACCTCATTGAATATTACACGACTACTCTGAAGTAACCAATATGTATTATTACTATTTAATACGAGAAAAATTTGTACCCGCACCGAGAATCGAACCCAGGACCTCTCAGCTCTGCACGCTGAGCGCTCTTTCCAACTGAGCCATACCAGGACACGACACATGGCACCGGCCGAACCCCTCTCGTAATACTTTCTTACAGCCTTACTACCTGCATTTGAGACGATGCACGTCATATATGCAGGAGCGCATATTTTAAATGACGTGCATCATCTCAAATGCAGGTAGTAAGGCCGTAAAAAAGTATTACGAGAGGGGTTCGGCCAGCATGGCTCAGTTGGAAAGAGCGCTCAGCGCACAGAGCTGAGATGTATTAGCTATTAGCAGTTTTCACAAACTGATGTTGAATATGGCCATAAAGTCATTTAAAATATGCGCTCCTGCATATATGATGTGTATCGTCTCAAATGCAGGTAGTAAGGCCGTAAAAAAGCATTATGAGAGGGTTTGGCCGGCGCCGTGTGTCGTGTCCCGGCATGGCTCAGTTGGAAAGAGCGCTCAGCGCGCAGAGCAGAGAGGTCCTGGGTTCGATTCCCGGTGCCGGTACGAATTTTTCTCGTATTAAATAGTAATGACAGATAGTACTTTGTCATTATAGAGTTTACGTATTTTGTAACAATTCAGTTCTCTATTGTGTTACAAGTAATGTTTTTATTCATAATTTATTTTTATTTTTTGAATTATTAAAGAAATACATAAAATGAGCAAGACATAGTGAAATATATTTGTAAAGAATGCCGAAGTAATGAAACTTTGGGCACTGGCACAGCTCAGTTGATAGAAATGCTTCCTACTGATCCTGGGCTGTGTTAGAGCATGGGTTCAATACCTGCTTGAGCTTATTGGGAAACTTAGGAAAATCCCAACCTGATATTACATATTAAATGTTGAAAAATGTAACATAAACAAATTCTGGATATTCAACTGAGAAGTTTGAGCACAGAGGAAAAGGACTGGAGTGCAGCAGCTATTTAAAAATGGCGTAAAAGCAGTTTTCTTTCTAATGATCTTGAAATTTAGCTCAAATTAAGTTATTACTATGAAGTAAGTTATTTTTAGACTAAAAATAATAAAACTACTTGACACATATTTGGTCATTCCTGTAAGTTCTTCCCCTTAACTACTTCCAAGATTTTGTAGTAGATTCAAAGAATGATTTGTTTCTTTTATTATAGCTACTACTGTATTACATGAGTGCTGTGTTGTTTCAATCTTGAATCACAAAATATGATGGCTTTGCTATATTTGTGTGTGAAAAATAATTAATAACGCATGTTATATATTTTTATCGTATTTTATTCGCGTTAAAGGAACACATGAATTGAACATTAAAAAAGTTGCCCTATATTTTGGGCAAAGATATAGTGTACAGAGAGAGAGAGAGAGAGCTGTATAACTTATCATGTAATCTGTCAGGATTCCTAAGCTTCCCTTTTTAAAAAATTCGAAAGGCATTTTCTGTGGCATTGCTTCTAAGTACAGGTAGTAAAAACATTTAATTAGTCTTTCTATTAATGCTCTGTCTTTCCCACTCAATATTTTGAGAACTCTTCATTAATTTCGTTTATTCATTTTATGCATGAAGTGGTATTAAAACAGACTTTGTATTTCTGCAGAAGAAACTATAAAATTCTCTTGGATTTGTTGCATGTTGTTCAACTTAGTACGACAGTAACCTCGTGTTGCTCAGCAAGAGCATGATGGCTCTTCCTGTTTCCTATTCTTTTAGTGTTCATCATCCACATTGTCATAGACAGTGGCATGAATGCATGTAATGTTGCTAAAATGCACACATAAATTTCGTGTAACTGTTTTGTAGTTCATGTCATTACCTTTATTAAGAAATTTCTGCTCTAGAAAACATAAACTTCTACTACTAATGCACCAAAACTTCTGATGATGCGGAAAATATGCGAATCACTACCGTAAATCGACTGACATCATCTGGCCGACCTTTCACCCAGCCGCTAAGTCCCAACTCATCATTTGTATAATTGTATTGTGTATTGTAAATTTATTGTGTATTGCTTATCATTTTTTTTGTGTATTGTTTATATTGTGTATACCACTGCCACTGGGTGCTTGCCCACTTTCAGTGTAAATAAATACATACATACATACATCATTATCAGCTTGTTGAATTTCTCTCCAGTGTTGTCATCTACACTCAATTAGTGGTCGACATAACATAGTTTTCACAATCATTAATGATGATTTCATCAGACGTGGCAACACAGTAACTGACGCAATCATGAGAAGTATATTCCAGTTCCAAGTTGCTTGTCACTCCCAAGTCCCAGCTGGTAGGTGATGAGTCTGCACTAGCACTCAGTTTTCTAGATCAAAGCCACAGAAGTTTTGGTAGTACAATATAGCTTTTTTTTAAATCATCATATGTTGTAGCATACTTACGTGAAAAACGAATATATTCAATTAAAGAAATATCTTTTATTTTGTTATGCTGTATTAAATCTTGAATCTCAAATTTCTAAAGCAATTTCTTCACCAGTTCATGCGAGTTCATCATCTTCATGGTGTTATAGGCTTCATGCCCTGTTCCAGTTCATGCCTTCTATTGATTCACTTGGCATTACTTTTTACGTAAAATAGGAATAAAGAAAAATTATTAGGATCACTTTCAAATAAATTGCTTCTTTATTTAAAAAAAAAATGCCGTTTTTGGTAACAACACTTAATGTGCACCATTTCCAGATGAATTTAATCATATAGACTTGTGCTGATTTGCGCCAATAAGCTAAATAAATTAGTCTTATCATTAGGTTACGAATCTTCAAAGTTAGTGGACCACTGGGTACAGATCAACATCATTCCATTAGCCATTTAATTCTGTATTTCGAGCGAACTAAAGTTGCTAACTATAGTCATATGACTCCTGTAAGAAATGTCCGTTTGAATTCTATCCATAGTATGGTCCATTTGTGTTTTATTATCCTTTGGTGGCCTAAACTGACTTGAAACAATATTATCATACATTTTTATCAGATTAGGTCTGGGCAATCCTACACTTTAACCCTAAAAATGGCCGATTGTCTTGGAGCATGCAGTTTCCAGTTTTGTAACTAGATGTCATGTACCATGCTCGACCTTCTGTACTAATAAGCGACTAAATAATCTAAAATTGTCTTCGTAAATATATCATTTCCGTGTACATGTATGAAGATATTCGTTAATTTGTTTAGTCACTTAAGGTACGGTCACACATCGCTACTTTTGCAGCGCTACTTTTATACTGCAGCTGTAAAAGTTGCGTGTCGTGTTCACACGTAAGCCAAAAGTAGTGCGCTGCACGCTACTTTTCATGCTGCGCAACCCGAGTGCTGCAAAAGTTGCAACTGGAGGTTGCGAGTCTGTTCACACACAAGGCGCTACTTTTGCAGCCGCAGTCATGCTGCAGGTTTCCATCTCCGTGTTGACTTCTCAATATACATTTTGTGGTTATGTTCGCATTATTAAGAAACTCATGTGAAAGCTCCCTTATCTATTATTTGCTTTTGTGTCGTATCTAGTATTCAGAAATTGACATTATTTTTACTATAAAGCTTTTAAAAACGCCTATGTACTTAAATGATAACCAGCAGTATATTCACGTAATCAATGTTGGCAACCCTCCTGTTTGGAACTATGCTACGGAAAATTTAAAAAATGAATTATATCGTCAGCAGTTATGCTCAGACTGTGTTGAGTATTTAATAACTGTTACAAATAATTTATTTTCATCACATTTAACATTAAAATATATCCAAACGATAAAAGTATCATTGGTACATTTGGGTGGTAACACTGGTTGCAACTGCAGCAAAAGTTTCAACAAAACCGATATCAAAAATGCTGTGGCTGCAACCCTGAGAACCCTGTTCACACGTCGCTACTTTTAAGTTGCGCGCAGCATGGAAAAGTAGCGGGCAGCAGGTTCGGCAGTCGCTACTTTTCGGGTTGCACCGTTGTTCACACGTCGCAGTACAAGAGTTGCGCAGTGCTGCAAAAGTAGTGACGTGTGATCGTACCTTTATGCTCAAATGCCTCAAAATATATATATCACTGTAAAAATTTCTAACAATCTTTGAAATACAAAGAATCCAAATTTTACATTTTTTTCGGAATTTAGTAGCTTATTTACAGCTTTCTAATGAAACATTAACTTCTTAGAGGACCAAAATCAGACCTTTAAATTAGAGTGCTCCTTAGGAAACCACTAACATTAGTAGATGTTCTTGAAAATCGAATTAGTTTTAACATAAATATATTCATTAAACCCATCATGAATTTGAATAAAACCTCTATGTTAAAAACTGCACACAACATATTTTCGCGAAAATAACGAAATAGAATTTTGCAGAATCACAGTATTTTATTTGTAAGGAAAATAAATTTATGTGCATTGTTTTGAAAAAGAAAACTATGCAGAAATACAATGACTGTGTTGTTGCATAGGTACTCCAGTTTTAAGTGGAAAGTGGAGAAACATAAGCACAGACGAGAATAGGGAGGGAGAGAAAGAATTTGTCTTACAGATTCTGTTTTACACTGCAGGAAACATTACAAAAAATTTTTTTGATTAATAGTTTATTTCTAACTTGCCTTCGTTAAACGACAGAGATATGCATGAGAGAGTTAATCTCATGTAATTAGCAACATGACATAGTGAACTGCAGCAGTGCTGATTTTTGTTTCTTTTGACTGTGTAGAGGAGATAAAGACAGTCTTTAGAACAAAATATGTTGAACGTTTGGTAGCACTTAAAATAACCCCACTGTGTATTATAAATCATTTCTTGTTGGGAAGTTCAGCAGCAGAGTTAATGCGTGGTGGTGGTTGTGAGGAAGAGGAGAAGATGACAACAGTAGTAGCACTGGCTGATTCTCGTGGATTTTGACTGATTCTATGGACTTTGTTACAAAATAGAGTGTATTTACACCTTGAATTTTGCAGACTATTTATTGTTATGTCGAACATGGAAGCAACATGAACACATATTCTGTTGTGTGTTGCAGGAAGGCAGCAGTAAAAAGAAGGGTCGCAACAAGGAAGGTGAGTAAAAATTCGAAATACAGCATCTGGCATTTTGAATCATAAAGATGTATACATTGTATTTATTTGAGGGGGAGGCTATGCATCGTAGCTATTAAGTCACATATTTGCACTTTTATTATGATTATTATTAGGATTTTTATTGCTGTTCGTTCAAGGTATTATTGAAAGTTTGATAAACCAGTAAACGTCATACACAAGATACTTGAACTTAATGTATTTACTGAATTATTGTATTGTATTACTGGCACAGAAGTCAGATTCATATAAGGATTTCTAGGACAGTTCGTATATTGAAATTTGAATTGTTACACAGATGTGAATATGTACAAACTAACAGATAGTATTCTAAATGTGTGCTGTAACTGTAAAACAACATTTGGACACTCCAGTAAAATGTTTCGCTTTCCATTCATGGCCACCTTCTCAAATAATTGCACTGATTGTTATTTTACAGTTTTATCATGTTCCACAAAAAGCCTTGCAACAAAACATGTGTAATGCATCTTATTTCTTATCGGTTGCACGTCTTGTTTCCAGATTGATTTTTATTCTTGTGACTTCAAATTCATCACTCTTGTTTATTATTATTATTCACGTTGCATTATGAGTGGCATAAGGCAACTTAACATGTATGTACAGACATTATTGATACAGCAATTACTGTGTGTTTTTGTTAACGTGGGTGTGTTAAAGTTATTTGTTTTGTGAATATGTTAGCAATACATGTCTTTTACACCTTGCATTATTGTCAATGTTACTTGAAATGCTCCTGTGGTGTAATAAACATATCAAGGGCTTGTCACTTTTATATGTAATGGAATAATGTGTGTGTGACACTATTTAATTCTTACGCTTTGTGGAGTGATATACATGCATTCTGAGTTCACTGTATTGATTTTAAAGAGAATTCACCAGTTTGAGATCACCATTATACACAATTCAACCAATATCTTATATTCGGGCATCCTACATGCAATTGAAGGTACAATTTTGATAAAAGAGGATTACTGTATAGAAATTGAAATATATATGGTTGCTGAAACGAAGCTTCAGAAAATGACATCATGTCCAAACAAATTTATTAAATACATACAGATTTTGGCTGCTCAATTGTAATTCTGTTTTACTCATATGATCAAAGGAGTTATTCAGGATGAAATTCGAAACATTTTATGAGAAATTTGACAATGTTTTTGTGTTATAGAATGTATAAATGCTCTTTAGCTACGCCTCTTCATAAACAGTAGTACCAAATTTTGAATTTAGGAAGTTTCCATTCTTAATCGATGTAAACATGTTTGCGACTGAAGAATTCCTCCAAATTTGCTAACTGTAAAATACAACCATTTAATAATCTTTAGATCTGCGTTTATTCAAAGGCAAGAGAAATTTTCTAGGTTTTAAGAGCCTTTTCACACTAGATGGTGAAATTGCAGTGATCATTCGTTGCAGTCGACCATTAGTGTGAAAAGGCCCTAATTTGCAAGCAAACAATTGAAATTCCAATTGATGTCATTGAAATAAGTGATGTCTATTTGACATGTTGAGTAAAACCAAGTCGTCATAATACATTTCTGGATTTATGAAAACGAGTGATACATAAGTCTGTTCCGAAAAGAGGTTGAGTTTCGGCATTTTTGAGCATTTTCACACCTTTGTGAAGACAATGGTATACGTACTGAGTGGCAACAGTGTTGTCCATTACTGCTTTGCATCATATAACGACACTTTTCATAGCTATGAAATTGTTACTTCTAGGAAATGACATACACATACGTACGTCAATTTTTATTAAACAAAGATCTTCTGTGGTGAATAATACAAAGGAAGATAGTAAATAAACAATAAATTGTTCAAAGCAGACTTATTTATTGTAATAAAATCGTTCTATCACTGTAAATTGGAACATACTAAAGAAACAGTTATACAATGAAATATACTGAACCATTTCACTCTACTCACTAGTCACTCTTGAACAACACAAAAGCACCACAAATCACCTTCACTTTGGAATGTTCTTTGCAGATATATTTATAATTTTTCGTACTGTTGATTGACATTTTTGTCCTTGATTCTCAAACACTAGGCACATCTGCATCTGATACGTTTTCTGCTTCAACTAGAAGATATAATGAATCGTGAATTAATTATGGCTGATCAAATAAAGTTTGAGATCTGCCTCTTTCACCTTTCAGAGTCATGAAGAGCTTGGTTTGCAGAGCATAAGCATTCAGGTTAGCCAAGTAATGTATGACTTAATGCACTGCTGGAAGTTATCTTCTAATATCACACTTAACAGAATAATGTCTCTCGGTGAATATTTATGTATTAGTAATGGATTTACTTCTTTTAGTCACAAGCCCTTTCTTGATATAAGAAAAGGTACAGGTCTGTCAATACCATTGTTACAGGTATCTTCAGAATTTAAATTATTCACATCTGTTTCGTTCTCTTCCACTTCTCTTTTATGTCATCATAATTTTCGTTGCCATTATTACCATTATAGTATTTTCAATTTCATCTACAACTTCATATGCACTATATCCTGATATATTCCATGCTACAAAGATCACAATTTACTGCTACAAAATTTCACTTATAACTGAATATTTTATTTTTAGTAACAATGTTCGTTATACTAAGGAACATTAGTGGCAGCTATACATTGTAACAATTGAGGCTAATACGTTTTTAATAGAAAAACGTAGAGAATTCAATTTTGAAACCCATATTGCTTTTATTGATTTCAAAAAAGTTTTCGATAAAGCTAATAAAAATAAATTACTATATATTCTAGCAGATCGGTTCAAAAACCCTGATAGAACAGATATTTAACCCTTGCGGTGAATTACAGTGAAGTTTTTAGGGCCCAATTAGTTAAATCCACTCTCCTCACCTTCGTGCTGAGGGTCCCTGGGATCTTTTAAGATGCGAAAGAGAGTGGTATACAGAAAGCAATGGAAAGCTACCGCATTTATCTTTTTCAAGAAAAACTGCAAACATGGCATGATGAGTCTTTCCACAATAAAAGATTCCGAACATAAACTATCTCCTCATTCAGATACTAGGGAAGGACACATTATGAAGCAACCCAACAGAGAGAAGAAAAGAAGATTGAGGATTGGAACGTGGAATATAAGGACTCTTCTGCAAGCAGGTAAGTTGGAAAACTTGAAGAAAGAAATGAGGAGAAACAAAGTGGATGTGATGGGAATATCAGAAGTGAGATGGGAAAATAGTGGGAGTTGGTGAGTGATGAATTTAGGTTGTTTTATTCAAATTGTGAGTGCAAAGGAAGTCATGGTGTTGGTGTATTACTAGGACCACGTGTGAAAGCAATATTAGTGCGTTATGTAGATGACCGGATGATAATGGTGAGACTACAAGGGGAGAAATGGACAATGGACTTAGTGCTAGTGCAAGTTTGTATGCCACATAGTGGATTAGCAGACAAGAAAGCGGAAGAAAGCTATGACAAGATAAAAGATATAGCTGAGAAGGAGACGAAAGGAGCATGTATAATCCTAATGGGTGACTGGAACGCAGTTGTAGGATAAAGACAAGATTGCAGAACAGTTGGAAAATATGGATTGGGAAAAAGAAATGATAAAGGAGAATTTTTGATGAATTTCTGTAAAAGAAATACAATGATAAATATATTATTCCAACAACATAAATAAAAAGGATTCAATCCAGCATCGGAACTGGAATCTGGTGTGCTTTAATGGATAAAGCATCAGCACGTTTCTGGTCCCGGTGCCGGAGAGAATTTTTCTCCTCTCCACCCATCCTTCCTCATAAATGAAGAAGATACACGTGGACATGCCCAAGGGACGAAAGCATATATCAGATAGACTATATACTAGGACAGGAAAGATTCCAAAATTGCTTAAAAAATGAAAAGACTCTACCAGGAGCTGATAGACGAAGTAGATATTCGTCTGAAGAAGGTAAGAGGAAGACAAGTTAGGAAGAAATTGAACATGGAAAGCTGTAGAACGAAGAGGAAAGAAGAAAATTTTAAGCAAATTTTTGAGAGAAGGCCACTACATTAGAATCCAAACCTAAGAAAAGTAATAAGTACTGGAGTCATTTAAAAAGCTGTATACAGACAACAGCAGGAGAAACAATAGGATACAGAGAAGGTGTGACAATTAAGAAAACTTGGGTAACAGGGAAAATGTTTGAGAAGATGGAGGAAGGGAGAAAATGGAAAAACATCAACATAGAAGAAGGTAGAAGAAACTACAAGAAACTAAACAAACTAAGGAGAGAAATTGATAAAGTGAAGGAAGACTGAATGAAAAAGAAATGTGAAGAAATAGAGGATCTAGAGAGAAAAGGAAGATATGATTTAAGTAAATCCATGTGGTTGATAGAGGACGATATCAGAAATGAAATAACAGACAAACAAGGAATATGAAACAGATGGACGAACTTTGTAGAAGAGTTATATGAGACAAGGAATTGTCCAGATGACTTAGCTATAGAAGACGAAGCAGTCGTTTCAGAAGATGAAAAGGGATTTTCAGTTTTAAGGGAAGAAGTTGAACTGGTGCTTAAGGAAATGAAGAATGGGAAAGCAACAGGAGTTCATGGAATCCCCATTGAATTAGTGAATTGCTTGGGTGAAGACAAGAAGGAAATTGTATCATTATGCAACGAAATATATGAGGAAGGCAACTGGCCTGAAGATTTTACGGAGACAGTGTTGCTTCCAATACCGAAGAAAAATAATATCAAGAAATGTAACGCGTTCAGGACTATCAGCCTGATATCACACTCAGCGAAGATTCTCCTGCAAATACTGAATTGACATTTATATTCTAAGATGGAAGAATAGATGGAAGAAGAGCAGTTGGGCTTCAGGAAGGGAAAAGGTATGAGAGATGCAATTGAACTGCTACTAACATTCGGCGAAAGATACCTAGAGAAGAATAAAGAAGTGTATGTAGTATTTGTGGACCTAGAAAAGACTTTTGACGGAGTGGATTGGAATAAACTGATGGGGATCCTAAAGAAAATATGTGTGGATTGAAAGAAGAGAAGGGTGTTCAGTAATCTTTATATAAAACAGTGAGTCAAAGTCATGATAGAAAAGAAATGTCAGAAGGAAGTGAAATAGGAAGAGGAGTACGTCAAGGATGCCCTCTATCAGTACCCTGTTCAATATCAACTTGGAGGATTTAGTGAAGAACTATTTTCAGAACAAGGGAGGAGTGATAGTAGGAGGAAGAAAAATAAAGTGCATGAGATTTGCTGGTGATATGGTGTTAGCAGAAGAGGAGATGATGCTAAAGAATATGCTATGATGCTAAAGAATATGCTACTGGAGCTAAATGACAGCTGTGGGCAGTATGGAATGAAGATAAATGCAAGTAAGACAAAGACCATGGTTAGGAAGAAAAATAAAAGAAGGTAAACTTGAGAATTCTAAGTGAGGCAGCAGAACAAGTGGACAACTTCAAATATTTCAATTAAGCAGTAACATGAGTTGCTGTCAGAAAGTCAAAAGGAGAATAGCAATGGTCAAGGAAGTTATTAATAGAAAAAGGAACATCTGTGGACTTCTGACAAAGAACTAAGGAAGATACTAGTGAAGTGTTCTGTATGGAGCGTGGCATTGTATGAGGCAGAAACATGGATATTACGACATCGTGAAGAGAAGCGAATAGAAGCATTTGAAATGTGGATATGGAGAAGAATGGAACATGTGAAGTGGACAGACAGAATACCATTATTACTGCTGCTGCTGCTGCTGTCACCGCTACAACAGCCAAGATTGGGATTATTATTTATTATTATTATTATTATTATTATTATTATTATTATTATTATTATTATTATTATTATTGATAAAACTTCGATGAAATTGTAAGAGCTAAGAAACTGAATGTATCAAAGTCATCAGCTAACTGAACCACGAGTGGACATTACCACACAACAGCATGACCCAAAAACTGGATGCTTGCAGTAATATTTGTGCAAGTTCAGAGTGTAAAGAGTGTACTATGATTAGAATTTTGTTAATGAAGTGTTTTTTTTATATTTGTAGTATGTATAAAGGCAGAAAATAAAGTGTTTTTAAAATGTGAATTAAATACCATTGCTTGTAGTACTGTAAAACGGAAGGATGTAGAGAAGTTGAACAGATGTTGAGTTACCGTACTTCATGAGTTTGTTCGTTGCCGTCTCATCTTTCATGTAATTAATCACGTATGCTTTTTTGCAAGGTTGCTGGGACATGATAATAATTATATTGACGTTACTGGGTCATGATAAATTGACAGTGGTAATAGCCAACCATAAGAATGGTAATAAAAAATGAGTATATCCCGTGCTCGGCTGTTACTGATGTGTGTGTGAGACTGATATGTGTGTATGTTCTCTTGTTGCACTCACTGCCATGCGTCGCCTCGACTCCACCACCGGTAATATCTGGTAAGTGCACACTCTGTATTTGGCCTGCATGTTGCCTTTATCACCATGTGTATTGTCATGTGGATATGTACCTTTCACAATGCTTTAATTAATGTTATTTTAACACAGTACTCGAAATTAGGTATGTTAGCAGAAAAACTGCAGTTAATTAAGTTTTTATTGTTGAAAATAGCAATATGATTGCAATACTATGATAACTCTCATATTTATTACCATTGAGAGTGTTTTATTTCAGTTGTATTTACATACGCGTGTGAATGATGTGTGTTTACAATTTCTACAATATTTTTAAAAGCCATTGTCTTTATTTTCCTTCCACTTACAATTCTGATATCTACTTTTTTTTGGGGGGGGGGGGAAGAGATAAGAAAGGAGGAATAGAAATGGACAGTGAGTTATATAGGGTTTTTCAAAAGTAAGAGGTACCTTTAAGAGGGGAAGGTACACCATTGGCCTGCAAAAATTGAGTGAAATTAATTTTTTTTATATCTCAGCTACTACAAAAGTTAAATGAACAAAACTTTTCATGCTTAATATACATACATTTCACTTTATAAAACACTATTCTGAATATTAAAATAGCCATAAATCTGTGAAAATAATATCAAATTTTGCATTTTTTTTACAATTATTGTAAAGCATTTCATAATGAAATATACCATTGATTAAATATCTGCATGATTCTTTTACTGAAATGTTTTAAAGACCTACATCAACAATATAGTCTAGGATCTTTTACCTATTCCTTCAAGAAATATATTTTTTTTCTTAATCATTACCTTCAATATTAAATTTTCTGTAATTTTTGATTAAGAAAAAAACATTTCTGAGGCTAATAAAAATAGTTAAATTTCACTTTCAAGTGTTTTTACTGGACTTCGCGAACATACTGTTAATGCACTACTTGTAACGAGTTAAGTTGTAGCATACAACTATGTTTCAGTTTGTATATTACTTATTACTGTCAGACATTGGACATAGGTATATCATGTTAAACTGATGTAGGTTAATTCAGATTACGTTATCCTGAAGTGTTTTACATTCCTTCTGGGTGGTCATGTATAATACCACTTAATTGTACATCATATGTTTAATTAAAAATTTTCTTCCATATAATAAAAATAATATGATCAATGCATTATTTAAACTCTCAATTGCAAACACTATATCTAGTTTCTAGCTTTTGTTCTCTATGAACATACTGCAGTTACATCTGATCCAATTAAACTGTTGAAAATAGAAGAAAGAAGAAAATGTATGTGTTTGAGAATAAGTAGTATATTTACGGCAACTGTAGACTATGAAGTATAGTATGATAAGTCTGTTGAACTTCAAAAGAAATAATACTTGAACACAGTAAATATTGTTTAAAAAAAGAGTGCTCTGGTAAACCCTCATACTTCCAACTTTCAATAATTCTTGAAGTCCATTCTCGTGGACTAGACTTATTTAGCTTCTACAGCATTCTTCTGTCACTCTTACTAAAAAGTAGAGGTGAACAAAAGTAACAGGTACGAAACTCACCCATGGGCTACTGGAGAAGTAATAAAATTAGTTGAAGCGTAATGTGGTTCCGACAGTAATTTTCTTTATATTTTAGTACTTTGAAATCGGATTTTAATATTTTTAAACAGTGATTCCCTTTTTGAAGGAATTTCAGGTCACATTTCTTTGTAATTTCATTATAGCCTACAGAATTACCACATCACACAAAATTAATGTAATTTTGTCAGAAGAGTAAGTTTCGAACCCAAACATTGACGAGAATATTTTGAACTTAATTTTGGACTAGGAAAAACGTTTTGCTATACCGTTGCTCTGATTACAGATATGTGTGTGTGTGTGTGTCTGTGTGTGTTCAGGTATATGTATGACAATGTTATACATTTTTCTCACAATCTTCTTGATTCCTGTTGCTTAAAACATCTCAAACATGTGGGAGTTTTGGATATCCCAAAAAGTGCAACATTCGAAACACTTACTGCACAGAAACTGTAAAGGCCCGCTACCACGTAGAGGAATCGAATCGAACAGAATTTCTTTTCACAATGTATTTAAATGGAAGATAGCAGAAAGCATAGAATCGAATCGAACAGAACAGAATTCAGGAGCTAGAATATTTATTCCAATGCCAGAACAGAATTTCTTGTTTTGGGTACGATCATAAGTTCTTGTGAAGCCTTCGTGAAAAAACAAATGAACCACATCCATTCTTGACAGCTTAATTTGTTTACTATTGAAAGTTATTGCTGAAATAGTATGTATACAAAAGTCACAATTTAATATGAACAAAGAAAAATTAATAAATCTTGTGCAGTACTGTTCGGTTTGATTACACTAGATGTGAGCAGCAGCAGGCTTTTCGTTTCGATTCGATTCTGCTAAATGGGAGCTGCAATAGAATGCTAAGTGATATTATGAATGAGGTGCAGTACTACAACATAAAATGAGAGTGCAACAATAGAACAGAAGTTTTTTTACACCATAGATTATATGATAGGCATTCGCAGCTGAAATTATTTTTCAGCTTCTCAACTTAACAAATTTGGAATGCCAAATGATGGATGAGTGTTGTAAAAGAACCCACCTTCATCTCACTCAGATGCTAGATAACCATGGCAGTTGATAAAGTGTCCTAAATTAACCGACTAAAAAAAAGAAAAAAAAAAACTTAATCTTTGAAGTTGCAAAGCCGCAAATCTACAATCCGTTTTCAACTCAGTCAGATGCTGACTTCTGAATTAGAAATCAGTCTTCAGCAGATGCTGGCAAAAGCAATTATGATGCAGGTTGCCTCTAAATATCATGGTTTCTCCTGTCATACTCATTTCACCATATTACTTGTAACTGACTGAGAACAGTCTCTTTAGTTTACAATGGTTCAAGAATTGTTAAAGAATCGGTTTTCATGCTGAAGACTCCAGTGTTCATACTGTTAAGCCCAGATGGAATTTGGTGTTGTCACAGATTTTATTGACATAGGTCTGCTTCACTTAATCCTATTACTATTACATCGTTTCTCCGTAATTCAGTCATACTCCTCAGGTAATCAATTACATGGAATTCACGGTGTATAAATTTTTGTATTTAAAGCTAATGGCAGAAATATTTGGATATAATACATACAACCAATCAAAGAACTACCATCTGTTATAAAATATGAATTACATTTGATTTTCCACAGTTTGCTACCCATATGTGCTACCTTACATTTATGATTAGTTTTAATTCGAATTTATTGGATCATTATTACAAGAAAATTACACATATTCCCGAAATTGACATATCTTTCAATTAGAGCAAAAGCTAGACTCGTATAGTGCAGTATTTAACGTATCTATAAAAAATTGATTAGCAAATTCTTAATTTTCGTGTGTGTGATCTCCTTTTGTGTGTTTAGTGCATGTAATGTACCATGTAAATGGTTCAGTGATGTGCTTATGCTTTCTGCACTCTTTGAGTGAATGTGTGTTGGTGTGTTTGTGCTGCATAAGTGTCCAATCAGCGTATTTTGTTAATTTTTTTCGATTATAGCATCTAATAAATGTATGCTTACCGGTACCTTTTATAATGTTCTTTATTAATAATTTGAAGTAAATTCTACATTGTGAACCCAGCCAATTCAATGTCTCTTTTAGTAGTATTAGTAATATAGTAGTTTATGAAAGTTTGTTTTATTGTTATGTAAATTTCTATGTTTTTTTAATGTTTGTAACTTGATGACACATTTAAGCTAAAAAAAATAATACACAGTTTTGCCTTTATCTAAAGAATATTTCTCGTTCTTTTAATGTCATGTTACATTCACCGCTATCACAAAATTTAACAAAGGTAAAAAATATATGTTACTATTAAGATAGGTAATGCCATATCTTCACTAAATCAATGAAGCAACAACTTCTGTTCATATTTATGCAGTTGACAGTCTATTTCGCATCTGTCTCTTACAAAAACTTAAAAAGAGCTACTCATGGCCACATACTCGATGCTAAACAGCTTTTGCAGTTTTGAAGAATTAATAATGAAAGATTGCCATATTTATACATACCTCTGATCCTTTTATTTTCTCGTTACACAAAATATGACGAAGTATTGTGGTTGTTCAGCAACCTGTTTAGAGATTTCGCGAAAGTGCATATTGACTGTTGTTAGTGAGTCTGTTATAGAAAAAGAGGTTTTAGGCATGTCATCTATTTATGTGTTTGCCTGCTTATATGTGTACAGCATTTTCTCCTCCATTATTATTCACTATTGAATATCCCAATATCTACAGATTGAAATATAATAGGTTTTGCTAAAAATGATGAAATATTATACAAAAGCAAAATTGTGATTTATCCGAAGTTAGACCAGATTTTATATGAAAGAAGTGATACAAACTGAAACAACAGAGATCATTCTCTCCAAAAATGTTTTGATCCAAAAGGATGTTATGATTAAATTGTACAATTATCAGTCTTTCTGTACAGCTGTGAAACATGAACATCCACTGAAAGAAATCATCTCAGAATTCAGGCAGCTGAAATGAAGTTTCTGTAAAGAGTAGCTGGATATGTACTTTTGGACCATAAAAGGAATGAAATCTGAGAGAAGAATAATTAAATATCGTCACTGCACCTCCAAAATCCGCCATGTGCATTTAAACAGATTTTTCAGAAGAAAGAAAAAAGCATTATCACTTCTAATTCCTCGAGTTTCAAAATTACTTTCGGTATTACATGAAAAATGATTAAATTATACCGAAAGTAGTTTTGAAAATGGAGTGAATTAAAAGTGATGTTTTTTTTTCTCCCGAAAAATCTGTTTAAATGCACATAGCGGATTTTGGAAGTGCAGCAATGATATGTTTAATCTTAAAGATAAAATTATGGAATATAGAGATAATTGGAAAAGAATAACAATCCACACATAACATAGCCAGACAGATTTTAAATCACAAACCCAGAGGACCCAAGCAGTGATGTATGTATTTAATCCATCATTCCAATGCGGAACATAGATATCCCTTGGCAGAGGTTTCAGTACGTACATGAAATTTAGTTACACTTAACTTATTTTCCGACAGAACCAGAGGGACAAATGGTAAGCTCATCGCCTCAAATCGTACTATGCAACTAAGGTATTACTGGAACGCAAGAGAGGAAAAATTTGGTCCAGAGGCTCTAATTTAGACTTGGGCAGAACAATAACATGTGTTAAAGGGTCTGAAACAGACATTTGTAGCTCAAATTTTATTTGTACGTGATGAAGTTCGAACGGCCACTTTCTTTGTGTATGTCATGACTCAACTCTGTGGTGCCATCTATTGATTCAGCCATGTAGGCTTGAGGTTCTGATGAAGACCCATTAGGCTGCTCAAGGAGGATTTTGTATAATAAAGAACTAAAACTGAAAGTTAATTTTATTGCTCTTTCCCTGAGATGTTGTCAGAGTGATTGTATCAATGTTTACGAGTAGCTGGAAAAGCAGGGAGACATTTTTGCTCGTTTATTGAAAAATCTCTGTACATTGGTAGCATTATCTTCAGCGGATTTTATTTACAATCACACCTTTGTGGTTTCGAAACTATTGGTATTATAAATAAAATATAGCCTAAATTTCTGTTTTTAAAGACTATTGTTCAAACTAGTAAACTTTTAAGAGAATATATGAGATTAATCAACTGTCTTATCTTCTAAGTGGATTGAAAATTTCCTTAAAAACATACTATTCATGGGCTCATAGACTATTTCCATTCATTGAGTTATGCATACAACATTTATGTAGTGCTTATAGTATAACCCAGTCATTTTCAATTGATGTGCTAGTGTGCCATGAATGATCCGTTGGTGTGCCACAAGAAAATGAAAATATTAAAGGTTGTCGTAGCAAAAATTGGAAAAATAGGAGTGAAAAGAGTAGTAAAAAAAAGTGAGTCCACAAGAATGAATTTTCAGCATACGCTGCACAAGTGAACATGCAGTATAAACACAGAGTATATGTGAGAACAGCAGAGAAAAGAATGACTGATGCGCAATCAGGGTTACCAGATCAATGAAGTTAGAATATTGCACTGTACCTATTTTTAATTGAATTGAATTTCAGTTTAAGGGAAGGGACACTATGACCCATTACTGCGACCTTATTAGATCTATTGCACTGACATTCAAGCTAGGTACATTCCCAAACCCATACTGGCTGACTACACCAAGGTTCACTGAATATCCACGTTCCTAGCAGGCAATCCCACTCGTACTTAGGCAGGTCCCCTCCATGCGCCAACCAAGGAATACTATGGAAGGATAATGGAATGATTTAGATGCCTAATTTTGGGAAATGGGAGAATCCCGAGAAAAACCCCAACTTTAACCTTGTCTACCACAAGTGCCACTATAAACTAACCTTTAAAAAATCGTGTCTTATACGTTTCAAGAAAAAACAGTTACCCCTGGTAAGGAACCACTGGTTTATATTATATGAGCGTGCTGCGGGATTTTAAATTACAACTCTACTGTTCACATGTTGAAAAAGGTTGAAAAACGCTGGTAATCTGTTTTGTACCGGTCATCATAGTGTTAACTAATTTTTGTGTTTCTCGTATAAGCGTACCTAATAAAGTTTGAAATTTGTTCATAACTGTAACTACTATGATGTAGTTAATGGATATTGTGAAAAAGATTTTTTGTCCTATTTACCACATGTTAACTCAGAAACTATAACACAGTGCAACTAGCGTGTTTTTCAAAATAATAATAATAGTAATAATAATACTGGGTATTCATTTCAAAGTGTGTCATGACGTCACTGTTGTGAGTCAGCGATTTGAAGCGAGTTTCAGCTTTTATGTCAGAGAAGTTGCCTGTTATTCAAGGCGTTCAATCTGAACTTGAGAATGTATACGGTATAACTTGAACGTCGTAGCAACAGATGGCGGTCTGTACGGTCTGTGTGCTACCATAACTATATTTTGCACGAGCAAATCGTACGCAGGGTATTTGTTATCATCGGTAATGGCAACATTCTACAACACAAATCAAATGCTCCGTGTCCATGTTGAGCGTTGAAGTTAATGTCAACAAATACCTAAGTAATCATCTTAACCCTCTCCTCATAAAGAAAAAAAACTCACCTCAGTACGTGTTTCCAAACAGTTCACATTCCTGCCATTACCGGTAATACTGTACGTATCGGTAAGTACTCTTCAGAATGAATGCCGTACTTGCCAGGCAACTTCTCTGGCACATAGGTAATAAACCTTTGCGGAAGTGTAGGAAGATTGAATTCTCTAGGCTCATCGGCTAGCCACATGACGGCATACAGCGAGCCATGACACACTTTGAACTGAACACGCAGTAGTAGTAGTAATAATAATAATAATAATAATAATAATAATATCAATATCATTGTCATTATCATCTTCCAAACTTGTAGGCTATAATTAGACCAAGTGGTTTATTACAGCCCATCAGCCCACATTGTCGTGGGCGCCCAAGTGATGATGATGATGATGATGATGATTATTATTATTATTATTATTATTATTATTATTATTATTATTATTATGACGATATTTTCTGCAACAAATTAATGGTCAGAATTTTCTTCAAATTAACCTGGTACTGGTAGTTGAACCATAAAATTGTCTCTAATTCATACTTATTAATATTTGTTAAAATATGAGCTGAGTTGAATAAGTTCGAATTATTATAATAATAAATCTTCCATTTTACCCGCAATTGGCTAGAGCCTGTTGCACAGTTAAACTTTGCAATATTGATGAGCTGTGTGCTGTTGAGTTGTAATTTGTTCCCCATCTAGCAGGTGTATAATATACCTGTCATGAGTATTTGCAGTAGATGTTCGAAGAGTGATGATCGTCTACTTCTCCACACACTTAAGATATATTAAATATGTTTTCCGAAGTCCAGTGGAATGTTAAGAATTTACTCAGATAAAAATAACACGGATTCATATTGGTGGTATATCAAGATCATAAATTTCAATTCACAATGCAACTACAGATCATTTATTTTAATGAATTGCTGTCATTGAATAGGTAATTGGCGACGTTCGCAGTGGTACTATCCTGCATAAAATAAATAGTGATTATTTGTATCTAGCTGTCAAATTGGCAAGAAATGGAGTCATTATTATTTCTGAGTTATCATTGTTGAAAAAATGGATCCATTAAGCATGCAAACACTAGCCGCTATACTCCAATAATGGTTATTTTGACTGTAAATGTTAGCACTGGGATGAAATCATATTACATCACTGTTATGTATTAACGTTTGACTCGTAAATCATTGTGAATGGACTGCTTGCTGATTTCATTGAAGACCACACCTCACTCTATGACGTAATTGATATGAGTATTAATACACATACACTGATAGTGACTTTATTTGAGTTTATGAACAGCTGATAAGAATGGATGCTTATTTGAGAGAGGACTCATTTTCAGAAGTCCAGTGGTATGCCTTGTTCAAAGTTACATTCATATTTCATTCCCGTCCACCTGAGAAGAAAAAGATAATTATTAGAATTGCCATTCTGCCAGTCTTTGAGATTGTGTGTATCCAGTTTTACAAGACGTGATCAAATGAAACCCGTTCGAACTGATTTATAAATTTATCCACAAAAGGTAACAGAAATATCAATGTCTAAAGATATATGAATGCTGTAGGTTTTTTCTTAAAAGTTTCTGTAGGATTCACGTAGATGTTCCATTATGTGGGAAGCATTGGATGGTACTTCCTTAGAAGTCTCCACAGGCATCCTGTTGTGTAGGGAGGCATCTGATACTATCAGTGAAAAAAGATCTCGGCTGCTCCTTGAACCATTTCAACACTGCAGTCTTCATTTCATGGTCTATATGGAATCTGCGCTCCTTTAGATATTTCTATAAGTATCCGAACAAATAAAAGTCACGTGGTGACAAGTCTGGGCTGTCAGCTGGATGGCTCAGAGCCTCCCACCTTTTCCTTCCATAGATGAAATTAATACACCAACAGTTACACTTATAGGTATTTATTCTTTTAATCCCTTACAAATTCCTTTATTAAATACAGCTATTCTACTTGTAACAGGAGTTACTGTAACAGTTCTTGTTTGGTCAGATTTGGAATAACATTAGCCATGTTAACAGGCACCTGACATTTCTATACTTCCTGTGTGTAGAAGCAATCTATTCTCGATTGCCTATATAAGGCAACTGTCACATCACATACTATGTGATCGTACATCAAGGACATTAAATAACGAGGTGGGGCAAACGGGTTTCATTTGATCATGCATCATAATATTGTTGAATTGAGAATTTGCTTGTAATGAGATTTGGTAAGAACGTGAAGTTATTAGAGTACATCTCGACGTCATTTTTAGAAGAATGTTCTGTAAGTCAATTCCATAAGACTCTCAGTTTGGGACAAATTTACTTTCAGTTTCAAATGTTGTACTATAAATTAGCAGGTTCCTTTCTCTACAGATGTTAATTATGTTGGTCTGTCTTGAACTCTCGTGCATGTACAGCAACACCTTAAATAGAGAATGTGCGCAACTAAATGGGCCCAGCTCAGTACTCAAATTTGCAGCATGTGAGCTTTTCTTTCGTATGTTAGAGATATGGACTAATCAAGAGATGAAGACAGTTATCTGCAATGAGCAGATACATGTTTAATCAGAAATGAAATTCTGGATAGGCTTGTGGAGAAGTGTCAGCTTGTATGGTTTGGAAATAGAGCCAGATGTTTGTTTGAAGACTAACATGTGGCAAATTTTGAACTGGTCTTTATCATTGCTTCTGGTGATGTCAAAGAAAACTGAAGGATTAAAATGTGAGATGTTGCCAGAGCAGTGAAGATTTCAATTGACTTTCTTCACGTAATCGTCCACTGCTACTATGAAGTGTTGTCACTTGGGGTTCTATGACAACTCATTTTCGATGACACTAAGCAAATTGACTTCTTTTTATTAATTTACCAGACCTGGAAATTTATCTGAACAACCTCCTTTCTCCCATATATACATGTATGTTGAATCAATCTAAACTTTCAAGGTGTATGAAACATAAGAATACTTCTGTATTAATGAAAATCAAAATAGAGGGAAGCCAAGTTCAGATGTAGGTTTCCTGCAGTGAGGAGTATAACACTTCCAACAGATTGCACGTGAGTAATCAGTCCAAGGCCTCACAATAATAGACGGCATTTATAGTTGAGTTTGCTCTCAGAAAATCAACAAAAAAAAAAGTATTTTACATCAGAAACGCCCCCCATTTTAAATCTTTTGGCATGATATTAAAATCTAAAATGTGAAAGGACTGTATTGGCTTCATCCATTTTATGTGGATGAATTGAAATTTTATAAATGTTTCTGTTTAATCCAATTGGAAAGTTATTTTTTTATTTATTTTCCAGCTGGCTAAAACACTTTGAAATATTTTTTCGTTAAATTTATTTTGTTTTGAAACCAACTTATTTGTTTTGAACCAGAAGAATAAAGCAAATTTCAAACTTATTTATTTAATACATTAGATTTCAGCTACATTAGGCATTGCAGCCCGAAAGAGCAGAAGCTAGTGCTCGGGTGCATTTCAGTTCAGTTATACAAAATATTTTAGAAAATTGAAGAGCGTTCATTGAGCACAATAACACTAATATATTGTAAAATACAGACAGCATGTAATACTTACTTACTGGCTTTTAAGGAACCCGGAGGTTCATTGCCACCCTCACATAAGCCTGCCATTCGTCCCTATCCTGAGCAAGATTAATCCAGTCTCTACCATCATATTCCACCTCCCTCAAATCCATTTTAATATTATCTTCCCATCTATGTCTCGGCCTCCCCAAAGGTCTTTTTCCCTCTGCCCTCCCAACTAACACTCTATATGCGTTTCTGGATTCGTCCATTCGTGCTACATGCCCCCCATCTCAAACGTCTGGATTTAATGTTCCTAATTATGTCAGGTGAAGAATGCAATGAGTGCAGTTCTGTGTTGTGTAACACATGTAATAATATTTACAAATATAGAAAATACAAAAGTACATGGGTATTAGATTTCAATTTTAAATTCAATTAACTTAAGACAATACAAAACAATTAAATAATTAATCTAATTAATATTGGTGTCTTTGTAAATTAGTGTAGTGACTATTTATGAGAAGTATATGTCTCTCTATTTGTGGAGGGGGTGGAAAGACCACTTCTTTCATAGAAAGGAAATAATTGTATTTCCCGCATTCATTATATTTCTATTAGTGATTTGTAGACTGAAACCACTTGTGAGACGAAATGAAAAGCCTCCTTGAATTTCTGGTAAAGGAGGAGCATGTGACCACCTCTATGTCTCTTTTCTGAGTACGTCTCTGAATGGAACATTAATTACTAGAGTTCATATTCTGTTGTACATACTTCTTTTGAGAGTGTGTCCAAGTATGTGAGATTATGTATGAAAGTTTGGTGACAAATGAATTGTCTACAATCGCGAATCTCTTGTTCAGTGATAGTTACTTAGGAGTATATTTTAAGTAAATAATGCAGAGTGGGATTTCTTTACAATCAAGGGTAAGTATCGTGACGAAAGTTTCTCGAAAGTTCATGTCCATTTCCATGTATAATGTTGGTGCACGTCAAATGCGACCAACATTTTGAAGAAAAGTGGACTCTTGAGTTTTACTCACTACTCACCTTGTTCCTTGTTTAGTCAGAGAAAGGTACTTCGTACAGGTACTAACTAATTTTAGTTATTAATGTTGTGTGAATGTTGTTTTGCTTACAGTTATGATCCATGAACCTGCAGTTCTAATAGAAGGAGTGCTATTTCGTGCTCGCTACTTGGGTTCAACACAGTTGGTTTGTGAGGGGCAGCCTACTAAAACAACACGCATGACACAGGCTGAGGAAGCTGTGTCCCGCATCAAGGTTAGATTTCTTTGTTTTATTTGTTCTTCATTTTGCTTCTGCTTTTGATGGAGGAAAAATCTGGAAGCAGGTTCGGGACAGTTGTGGGTTTTTAATTTCTTTAGAGATTAGCCAGCATATGGAAAAAAAAAAAAGAGCAGAAATTGCTGATGTCCTTTCTATACGTCTTTTCTGTGAGCACCATACAAAGTTTGATGAACATGTATATAGCCATAGCCGTTTGTAGGAGAATAGGCCTTCACGATGGTAATACTGCACCTACCACTGATGGAAGTGATTGTAGTGCTTCAAGCGGTTTTCTCACCAAATTAATTTGCTGAAAGTTTTCATAAGAATGCCATCTTATTTACACATGCACTCTATATGTGTTGTTGTAACTGTAATGTTTCGTAACACGCATACAGTAAATAATAAAAAAAAAGTCCACTAAGAGTTCATAAGGCCCCTGGTTCGAGCACAGGAATTTTTCCTTGAAGGGAATTATTCCTGTGTTCGTCCATGGTTTGGAGTTTACGTTAAGTATAGACGTAAGACCTTTTCTGGCTCCATATAGTCATGATCATCCTATTATATCATCGGGTAATGTAACTCTGCCTTCCAAGTGCCTTAACCTCAGAAGTGGGTTACACCTAAGCTACTGCCAGGAGAGAAGACCAGAAATGTCGAAAGACAATCTAGGTGGCATTAGAAAAAAAAAATCATTGTTTAGTAGCTACTTCATAAGTCATACTGAGAAAATATGTGTGATTTACATGTACAGTATGTACACAGTGGCTAAATAGAAAACCTATGAAAGACAATTCACAAGCTAATGTGAAATAAGTTAATTTTCTTTTAAACTTTGCCAATCATTAATTTCCTAAAAACGTGGACGTGCTTATAGTGAATAATATAAGAGATACGATTTTTTTTTCTACCCATAACGAGAATGAATAATTTCAAGGGAAAAATTGTTCCGGGGCCGGGTATCGATCCCGGGACCTCTGGTTGAACGTACCAGCGCTCTGCCAACTGAGCTACCCGGGAACTCCACCCGACACCGTCTCAACTTTTCCCTTTATATCCACACAACTCGCGTGGGCTGACGAAACGCCAGAGACCCACATCGAGTGCACACAAACTCTGTGTGACTTGAAATTGTGGTTTTCTGTTAACGTGCACAGTGACGTATATATTATGCAAATCTAATCTTTCAGGTAAAGCTTCCTGTAAAGCAGATTTGAATAATTTCAAGGGAAACCACAATTTAAAGTCACACAGAGTTTCTGTGCACTCGATGTGGGTCTCTGGTGTTTCGTCAGCCCACGCGAATTGTGTGGATATAAAGGGAAAAGTTGAGATGGTGTCGGGTAGAGTTCCTGGGTAGCTCAGTTGGCAGAGCGCTGGTACGTTCAACCAGAGGTCCCGGGATTGATACCCGGCCCCGGAACAATTTTTCCCTTGAAATTATTCAAATCTGCTTTACAGGAAGCTTTACCTGAAAGATTAGATTTGCACATAACGAGAATGTTATGATTGAAACACTTGCACATTTGAACTAACTTAATGCATATGCACTCTTGTCACTGTATTATTTTTAAAACACACCTATCTGTTAGGCACATACAATGTACGAAATATAAATACCAGTACATTACAACTGAGGAATCTGCATAAGATTTTGACTGTGGTTAGAAAAATCGTGCTTACGGTTCTGTCATGTGTAGAATAGCATATGGTTATGCAGTGAATTTTGTGAAAAATAGGAGTCCTTTGAAAAGTAAAACAGAGGGCCCGGCAGTTCTGTATTAAAACAGTGATTGGAAATGTAGCTCTATTGTGCGCGAATACATGTATATTACTATCAGAGAGGTAGCCTGAAGTATAGTGACATGGGTAGAAAATATCCACGACATTGTTGGAACATCTAAACTTGAATCATATACAAAGTGAGTGCCTCAACTATATGACGAATTGAAAGCACAGATAATGATGAGTACCTGAAGTCTATCATTGCTGGTGCTAAAGCATGGTGACATCACTGTACCCTGATGACAGACAGCAGCAGAGTTGTTTTTGTAGAAGTCCATCGTCACATACCAATGAAAACCAAAGTTATGAAGTAGCTGGAAGAGTCATAATAAGATCATTCTTTGATCATCATCATCACACAGCTACAAGAAAATATGTGTCTATGGTAAAGACTCTGGAAGACTACATTGAACAAAAACATCTTTATATGAGCTATGTCGTATTCATACGCCATACTACTGTTTGTATATCTGACGGACATTGTAGTAGCACATATGACAAAATGAAAATGTAAATCATCTCTCACCATACTGTCCATTCTTGTATTCACACGACTTTTTTCTTTTCCCAAACATGGAAAAGAACATTTAAAATAAACAGAAGCTATTATGAAGGATTGGAAGACGTTCAGAAATTAGTGTCTAAAGACAATCTCGCACATATATTAGCAGAATGGCAGATAAGTGTATCAACTTCGAAGGAGAGTATTTGAATAAAAGACCACCGTGAAAAATAACTTTGCTGTGTGTAGTATAATATGATCAATTAAGTTTGACCTAGCTTTTGTTGGACAATCAAATACTGTGAAAGAATTTTCTTCCAGTCCCATGACACAGGGAAGTACGATGTCTGGTGTCTTCGGTGTACTCATCTAGTTAACACTTTATGCACTCATATTTTTTCTGTTTTAGTATTAAAATTATTTTTCTTTAAGTACCGGTAACTGATTACACAGGGTTGCCATGTATTGGCTCTTGACGAACGGTAATTTTGAATGACTTTTTCATGCTCTCTGCAAAAATGAAATCCGTTTTCATCAAACACTGACAGTTTTATGTAATTCTTTGTTCGCTATATTTAAATTTCACGCATAATCTTATACTGCAGTCGATATAATCTATCGTAAAATGATTGAACACAGTTGACTGTGAAACACCCAATTTTCAAAAACATTGTAGAAAATATGTTGGTAGCTATGAACAATTTAGAATGCAGTATGAATATTAAAATCCATTTCCTTCATAGTCATCTTGACTCCTTCCCTTACTGATTGTCTTGGAGATTACAGTGAAGAATATGGAGAAACAGTTCATCAAGACATGATTGAAATAGAAAAGCGTTATCAAGGCAGATGGGATGAAGTGATGATGGCTGACTGCTGTTGGTCTATGAAAAGAAACAATGTGGAGCTGCAACGTAGATTACAATCTCGAAGACAGAACTTCCAGATGAAGAAGAAGCAGTATTGAAAAATTAAGTGTTTGCACGATACTTGGAATGAGTTGAACCTAAATTGTGAATATGATCAAGATAGCACTGTTTGATTGTATTTACTGTAGGCTGTAGATATTTTCAAAGATTACGTCTTGATTTATGTATTTAAATGTGTTAATATTGCATGAATGAAGCTATAAATATGGCAATTCTTCAAAACATTATACATATTTTTTCATATGTGATAGGCAAAATCTGACTTCAGATCCTTCAATAGAAGCCAGCAATTAATCAAAATCAATCCTCGATATTAAAAGCCTTGAACCAGAATTTAATTTTGCAACCCTGTGTTATCAAAAGAAGTGCATTTCTATAGTAGAATATTTGGAACCTGCTTACTTCAAAACATAATGAAAACAGTACAAGTTCTTGAGCTGTTCTGATTTTTGTTCACATTGTACTGACATTTTACAAGAGTTTAGGAATTATGAAGAACTGTAGTTTTTTTTTTTTATTATTAGTGTGAATGTTACTGTTTTTTTTTTTTTTTTTTCTTGACAAGTTTCCTGAAACTGAGGTGGTGGTTCCATGGCCTTCTCCAGGAATGGCTATGGTTTAGTACATGTTTTCTGCATTCACAGTGTGGATGTAACAACTTCATTTTGTGTTTTTTAGGTTATGTTTAAAATTCAGCTTTGTTTGGAGTAATAAAAACTACGTGAAATTATTGGAACTATTATTTCATAAAATTGCTGTATGCATTTTCCAAATTTTGTATTGCATGTATAGGGACATCAATGTATTAATGGAATTGCACTTCATACATATTTGCATAATTTATTAAACATTATGTAACTTTTGTGAGAATGTAATCAGGTAAGGAAGTGTTTTGTGAGTGTAATGTTGCACGCTTGGTTGCTTGTTGCTTGCACCTTCTATGTTTTGGACCCCACAGGGGGTAGTGAGGTGCACAGTGGTCCCCCTTCACGTCAACGTCTGTCACCTGTTGTCACTCGATCAAATACATAATGGGCAGGCCTGTGTGCTGCAGGCTTGGCAGGATTAATTGAACTGTATTATTGGTTTTACAAACACGACGATTCACCATCTTGAAAGTCTTAAGATGTTGTAACTAGGAAGCAGTAAGAAGATATTAACCACATGTTACCACAGTAAAACGTGGTAGCATGCTTGACAAAGATTGACTATATAGGCTTTAATGAATTTTGTAGAAAGGATACGCACAATATGTCTTGCCATAAATAATTTATCATTTATTTGCTTACACTTTAATTTTTAACACAATTAATATACTTTGCTAAGTAAGAATTGTATCCATCAATCCCCGAGGGATACTACTTCAGGTTGCACCACTATTCAGCGTTACTTTCACTGTTGAACATTTGTTGGAAGTTTGAAATGCTGTGGTAAGAACATTATTGAGCAGAGTGGATGCCAAGTGTTGCATGAACACAGTGTAGCAACAGTGTTCGAGCAGATGATATATCGCTGTGTTGTGTGGGTTGCGCAGTGTTCTTGTCCTCCATATTGTGTAAACAAATTGAGTGATATAAAATAAACGAATCCTGCCAAGTCGGGGGCTCGTCCTCCCGTGCACCTGACTACAGAGTTGGGGTCCCGCACTCCCAGCTCGATTGTTGTCTCATCTGTCGTCTCTGTCTGTCTCTCTCTGTCTCCCTGGAGCCGCACATCTGTCTCACTCCATGCCACCAGAACGTGCCAGGGTTGTTCTTTACAGCTCTACAATAATTGTGGTGTAAATACAAAATACGAGTACATTGCTCACATAGCCTAAGTAATAATTTAAGAATTTACAACGTTCTGATGGCCTGAGGTTTTCTCTCCATCTCTTCTTTCTTCTTCTGTTTTCTGTTGTACACGCACTCCCTGCCCACCCCTTGAGTTTGGTTGTCGGCTTCATTTAGATGGTCAGTGTTTTTATCTTCTCACGAGCACTTCACTATAGTTCACTGTGGGGCAATCCTCTCAAGTTACGTCAAACTGTATAATGTAAGCAATGTTGTTCTTTGACGTAACTAGAGGGAGTTGCTAGGGGTCTTCGTCGAGTTGAGAAGGTGTGGCACGCTGTCAAGGCGTGACAGAGACGACAGATGATACAATGTTGCCCACGGAAAGCAGCAGCCAACCACTGGTACCCTACCTCTCTCATCTTGTGACTGCAGTGCAACTTGGTGAAATTGGTGTCTAGTCGTATCTCTGAGAAATGAGATTAACTCATTTCTGGCTCCTACTAATGTTATTCAAATACAGAACACTGAAACTGAATCAGAGCTGGAACTCAACCTGCTCTTTTGCTTTTACATATTCTTCTGATGTACATTACAATCTACTTAATTTTTGCATAATTTTACCAAATTCATAAAAGAATTATAATAAAGATTTTATTTTGTTGATCAATTATTTGAGTTTTTTTTAACACTGTGGTATGTGATATTGAAATTTTTTAAAATGATCTGTCAGATAATATTGAGTAGAACAGTGTCTTAGTAGAAACAATATGATGCAAAGCTTGAATTTGTTTATGGGTATTACAGTTGCACTTTGTGGTCAGTTGATAAATCCTGTGTGTGTTAAAAGCAGTCATTTGAAGTTTACTAACAGGTTTTTCATATTATACAGTAACATGCATTTTGATATTTTGAAAGATATCATATGTGCCATACCTATCTTATATCATAGACAATACAAGCACAATGTTTAGCAGTGATGTTTCAGTTTTCTTTATGTAAGAATATTATAACAACCAAAGGCCTGAATGAGTCAGAATTCTACTTTGTTCCACATATTAGTACATGTAGAGTTTATAGTAACGATAAAAAATATATTTTCAGGTATCCACAGAAGTATATGAAATTCTTGAAACTCTGCACTGTATTAGTTTCTTATCGACATAGGTCACTTATGGGCTTAAGATTTGTAGCATAATAATATTCATACTACTGCATCGAAATATCTCGAATATTATTATTTAGACATTGTCAGAATTTGACGCTTGTAGGTAATTTCTAATGACTACATATCTTACTGAAAGGATTAAAGTTTGTGGACAAAATAAATTCAATATTAATGTGCCGAAATTCTTCAACTACTCTTGTCAGTTTTTTAAAGCATAGTTGAGTTGGATGTGTATTGCATCCTCATACAATAGAATCCTAATGTTCAACTATTTGAGTTGCTGTAGGTTGTGCGATACTATTATTCCTATAATTCTCTCATTCCCTTCATCATCTACTTTTTTTTTTCATTCATGAAACTAGTTTGTTATTTACAATGTAAAATTGAAAGGTTCTATGAGCTGTACATAAGCAGAGTGGGTTAATTGCGTAAAAGTGGTGGAAAACATTCTAAAATCCAAAAATAATATTGAAATAAACATTATTACTGACTATTTTACGAAAACAGTATCTAAGCAATATATGTTTGTACAGCCTGGATATAAAGAAGTGAAGTATATTATAATACAGTACGTATATAGAGTATAACAATGTTGTATCGGTAAGTTATTTATTCTTTACTGAACACGCATACAGTAGCATCACAGTCTACTATATACAGTCACGAAGCTTGAGTTTTGAGGGTGCTAGAAACAATAGACTGTGATGGTTCTAGTTTGCATTGCCTGTAATGAGGCGATATTAGCGATCCTAGTGGTGAGCAACTATCTAATGTTTGCATATTTACTACGTATTGAGCTTCGCGACTGTATATACTAGACTGTGGTAGCATCAATTTAGGAGTGAAGTTGCTTATTTTGAAGTCTAAACTAGAACATAATCATTGGGTCTAGTTGTTGTTTAATAATAATAATAATAATAATAATAATAATAATAATAATAATAATAATAATAATAATAATAATAATAATAATAATGATGATGATGATGATGATGATAATGATAATAATATTACTATTGGGTACTCCATAAACAGTCCATTATTATTGTTTGAGAACTCAGTAAGCATTCCATTTTCTTCACAGGACCATAAAGAAAGAAGTAAGATTTTCGTTAACCAAAAGAAGAAGCAATTAAGATGTATTTATAGACACTTTACATTGATCATTTTGTGCAGACTGAAATTATAATATATTATTGTCCTACATATTTTACATTGTTGTGTATTATCTATATTATGTTTAACATCATCCCAGAAATTTGCTGCTGTTTTATTTTGATTTTACTCAGATCATCATTTTGGCGACAATTTAATTTCATATGAGAGTTGAGGAATTTCCGGTAGTTTTGAGTATGAACTTCATTTCATGAAGAGAGGAATTTCCAGTCAAGGAAGATGGAACTATACAGATTTTCGTAGTGGATACCCCAAAATTTAAATAATTAAGATTCACTTGGCTGAAATGAATTCTTCTCTAAATTAGGTTTGCAATTTAAGTCTGATATTATTATCTATCTTATTCCCTGTGTGTTTTAAAACAGAGAGTGATTGTTCGTAAGTTTCCTTCAAAATTCTGATGCTGAAGATTCCTGTGAAGCAAGTAACTAGCCTATATATCTCATGCCAGATTACCAATGTTGATTGTATGCGGCTGCTATCCTATTCATCCTGGAACCTTAGCTATCTCCCTTATCCTGATGGAACCTGGGCTGCTGGTTGGTTGCTGGTGGGCAGGCTCGAGTGTGTGGGAGGTTTGCAGGACCCTGGAGCCCTGGCGATGGTGGGTGGCAGTGGCCACCATGTGGCAGGGTGCCCTGCAGGCTGGCCCATGGAGTCACCGCCACTGCCCCCGAGTGGTGAAGAAGAGGAGGAAGAAGAGCCCCCCAACGGGAACGGGAGCAGTAGCGGGGGGCTGGCAGGCACCGTGTTCAGGCTGCACTTCCTGGGCTCAGTCGAGGTGGACGAGGAGGGGGGGCGCAAGCGACGCAAGCGCCTCAAGAAGCACATGGTCGAGGAGGCCGTCACCAAGATCAAGGTTGCGTCAGATAGTGCGCGTCTAATTAAAATCTCAAATGGCAGAAAATAACATGGCATGAATGTTTCGTTCATAATAGGTTGCATGTAGATACTGCTGAAGGGAATTTGTTACTCATATATAGTTCCTCCTTACAACACAAATGACTCTAGCAGAATGTTGAGGTTCGTAAAGGACTGTGACTAATAAAAAATTGCTACACAAAAATATGTATACTACTATTTTTTTAAAGTACTTTGATTGATGTTAGATCAGTGCAGTGTTAATAATGATGATGTGTTTTATTCCTATGCTGCTCTGTCAATGGATCTGCTGCTACATGCAGGCTCTGGTAAGTTAGGAAACATTACACAGAAAATAAGTAAATGTAAAAATGTCTTAATTAAAAATTGAATCATAATACAGTGTTCGGAAAGTCACTGTGCACTTGTATGACTCAGCCTCAGAAACTTTTTTTAGCAGTTGCTGCAATCGCAAAGCCTTATCTGCCATGATAGTCTAGTGACTAGAGCGCTGGATTATAATCCTATGGTCCAGGTAACACAGGTTTTCTCTGGGAGCTCCGGTTCCCATATGGCATCTCAACAAATCTCCATCATCATTTCATCTCATTGCAGGTATAGCATAGACCAGTCTCCTATGACGCAATCTGGGCAGCAATTAAATTGGTCTACACAACTGACTTCATATGGGTGAATGATGAACAATCAAATACCCATCATTGGTAAAAAAAATCCAAGAGCGTATTGATTCCTGAATAAAATTTATATGGATTGTTTTCAGTTTTATCAGTTGATAACTCTACATTTCAACAATAATTGTCAAAGTTGCTGCATTTTATTGAGTAAATGGCATGGTTCTTTCCTGAGAAGAACATGTTTTTCTGTTAGAAAATGTACCTATTTTGGGAAGGGGTATACAGAATTAGTGCAATAGAAATTTTGTGACAAATTTTCAGAAACACCAATTCTACATCGTAATGCAATTTGTGCACTTAATCAATAAATTCCATCAAAATTATTACGCAATTTAGCGCAGCAGACATATATCAGTCTTGTGACAATGCATAATGTATTTTTGGAGAGTACATCATCTCTAAAAAAATCTATGGCTCCCACGCTCCCGAGACCAAAGAAATTTAATCTTTATTTATAACTTTGAAGGATATTAGTTTAAAATTTGTTATTGCTTTAAGTGTATTAATTTAAGTAAAGTTAATAGAAGTCCACTAGACTTTTATCTATGAGGAGCAGTAAAATGTGCAGTGTATTGGCATCACACACACAATTTCTGAATTGCAAGCTCGGTACTAAGGCAGGGGGTATTTCACATCAAGTACTGTGAAAGTGCTTGAAAATAAAATAAAATTTGATACTCGTGAACATCACTTTTAACGTCTATTATAAATTCACAGTGGAAGTGCACAGTTACTTTCTGAACATTTATATTCTTGAATATTTTGTCATTTCAGACAATGAGAGACACGACTTCGAAACTAGTCAGCCAGGTATTTTTATAATATTAACACTGTAAAGAAGTCATTGTTAATCAGTGATTATACAAGTGTTAAAAGAGTGTACCAAACAATGAAAAAAACATAAATTTAATTAAATTTATTTCATTTTCAGCATATTCATAATCCTTATAAATAAGAAGCAATTCCTTAAAAATCTAATATAATAACACCCAACTGATAACATAAATGTTTCACACAATTATAGGGATTCTCTAAATCCCCTGTCCCACTTATTTTATGCTTCTATATTTTCTCTTATTTTTTTTCTCACAATAAATCATCCGAGAATGAAGAACAACTGTTGTGTCATTGTTTACACCTTTTTCTTTAATGTTTATAAAAGAATCAAATTAATTAATCTTTTTGAACAACCGAGAAAAACAGCACAGCATAGCCTAAACCAAATAATAAATACACCACAAAAACAAAAGAAATTTATCATGAAAAGAAGTGGATCAATATCGACAGAGATGAATGGACTATCACTCCCTACTAAGAAAAGAAGCAACAGCAAAATTTAGATTCTACATGGAACATGACTGCCTGTCATACCACCCGCACCACATCAACATAGTAAATTCTGAAAGCTGCCGACTCTGCAAATTCCACGATGGATGCCACTCACCTCCTAACATGCACAGAATTAAACAGAAATCAAAGGACCAAATAAGTCTCTACTGGGAAGCAAGACGGAAGATGACAATAAGTCAAGATCCAGCCATTGGAAACTAACTAAATCTTACACTCATCACAGTTGCAGAATCCGTCCTTTCCTACTATAATAATTATAAATACAAATTTATCATTGATACAGAAATATTTGTAATGACATATTTTGTATGAGAACCTGCTAAGCTGTTTTCAAGAAACTCTGTTGGACTTATTAATTCAAAAGTTACTGTATCTGTAATATTGGCATTGTGTTATCAAACAAACTTTAATCATTTATATGCACACTATTTTGTAGGTACCCTCGGTCTTCAGAAATTAAGTTTTTCCCAGTGTAAATTAACAGGATTTGTTCTGTTGATACAGGCACCAGAAGGAGAAACACAACCTAGCACGGAAGTGGATCTCTTCATTTCAACAGAGAAGATCATGGTGCTCAACACTGACCTTAAGGTACATGTCTAATATGTAGTTCATGAAGCTTTGTTACTTATTTGCAGTACTTTTCTTATAGAGGAAAAGGTGGTGGAATTATGTGTAACATTTATTGGAGCGAACAGGGAGATGATTACTGTCTAGTGCACTGGCAGTTCAATGTCTAAACGGTGTTAAATAAAAATCATTTTAACAACATAAATAACCCTTATTTATTTTCACATTTTAATGAAACTTCCAGAAGAAATAAAAATTAAATCCCTGTTAATATAAATTGACTCAATTTGGGTTAACAAAGTGATAAATTGGTTTGCAACAGAGGCATTTACCAAACTACTTACTGGTACCCAAAATATTAGACTATCCAAAGCAGAATCATTTCTTCATTATTTTTATCTGTTATGTTACACTCTTTCCTTGTGATGTCTGTTGCAGCATGAAGGACTTTTAACAACCAAGATTTAACACAGTTGTCAGGGTTCAAGTTGATCAAAGGAGGTCCAACAATTCTAATTAGAAGCCTGTTCCTCACGGTGTTAACTAGCAGGAATCATTAAAGCTGAGTAATGAGAAATCTCACAATATATTGGCAGCACGAAATTCGAATATTTCTCGGTTCTCTGATGGAAAATATAACAAGAAAATGTAGGTAGGCTGCATCAAAGATACAGCTGCAAGTTTTTTGTGTGAATACGTCACTGATAGGATTGCTGTTAAGATTAACGTCAGCAGTGACAACATCTCTTCTTTTCAGATACTCTGAAAACTTGATACCGGTATATCTTTGCTGTGCTGGAACTTCTGGGATTAACTGTCATATGCACTGAGAATAAACATTGTGCTCTATTGTTTGCTACCCATTGCTTATACGTCTGATTCCATTTGCTCTGCATATGCCTCAACATGAATTTTTACAATTTAACTTGTCGACTGTTTATTGTTGCTCAATAATTGAGACTGTAGCCCGGTTCATTACGAATCATTTTACACCCCTGCAAACTTTCTATTGCTTCACATTCTCGAGTTACACTGCCTCGACTGCCATGCGATCTGTCAATTCGTTCATCAACTTCTCTCCTCCCGCATATCGCTAGCTGCTCCAACTCAAAGTCATGTTGGATACATTTATCCTTCGTCTGTTGATCCCCGTTTGCTTCATTGAAATAAGTCGTGTAGTTTAGAAATTATAGGCACGACAAAACTGGCCTGATAATGTGTCGACTGACTTTCTGGGATGGCACCCTAGTACGAGACCGAACTTATATAGGGTGTTTGCAACTTAATGCCCGACAATGCAGGAGTGTATTCCTTGATTCATTCTACGGCGGTATAACCTAGCATACCCCTATACTAAATTGAAGCATTAAGAAGTTAATGGCTTGCGAATATCCAGCTCTTCTTGCGGCACCAAGCACTATGAACATCAGACTATGTGAGGCAGCGATCGCAAAACGTCCACTAGAGACAGTAGTGCGCATGTAAACAGCTCGCAGTGCAGTTTGTCGTGCAGGGCTATCAGTGCCCGGTGATCGTGAAAATACCGTTCGTGTATTCTCATCAAGAATACGCTGATATGGTGTTCATTTATGGATTGTGCGACGGTAATGTTGCGGGAATACCGGATACGGTTTCCAGATCGTAGACAGCCAGATCCAGGAGTATTTACACGTACATATCGCCATTTAGCTGAACGTGGAAATGTCCCAAGCCTACATGTACAACACGAAGAAGTGCGGCCAGACCGAATTGAAGACCTAAGGCCTGCAGTTATTGACATCATAAATGAAACTCCACAGATAAGTACACGACGAATTGCTGCAGCCTTGGAGTTAGTAATTCCACAGTTTGGCACATACTACGAGATATCATGATAATTTTGTGCAGAACCTAGAACCCGGAGATCCTCCTCTGTAACTGGCCGATAGCCCATCCACAACTAATCAGCATCAATGGTGCTGCAGACCACATCAGACATCATCCCGCCACTATTGCGAACGCCACACATTCACTATTATGTAGAACTGTCTGGTGTAGGGATGCTCAAGGAACGCATTTCGATCCCCACCTACAATAACAGTGCACAGATTCACCTGTTTGGTACAGTATAATGCAATTTTGTATTTTTGTTTTTGTCTCTTGTAATGCAACAAATTGATGGAACCTTATGAAGATCTGACTGTGTTGGTTAAGTTTGTAATGATATTTTCACGTCCAAGTAAGCAGATCTGTGTAGGGTTTATACGTGTAATAAAAGAACAGATTACTTCTCAATGTCTTCTGCTTTTATTTCCTTAATGACACATTTACTACTTACAAAAATGTTGTCCAAAGTTCCAACTTATAAGTTCTTGTAACTCGGAAATTATTAGACTGTTGATTAGGACATGTTAGGTAATATCGCTGTAGAATGAATCAAGGAATATGCTCCTGCATTGTCGGGCATTAAGTTGCGAACAACCTATATAAACGTATTCACGTCAAAAGATTCCAGAACAGCATTCCAGCACGTTCTGTCAGAAAGAAAGCACTGCTTATTTGTTTTGAGTACTATTTATAGGTCATTCTTATTTAGAAAGATGGCTTTTAAAATTATACTTCTTTGTAGAATACTATATTGACATTGGCTATCTTATGTTGGACAGTACAAATATTTTAAGTAATGCTTCAAAACTTGTAATTATCTTAATTGCTTGTACATCTTATGTGTTGCAGGAGATTATGATGGATCATGCATTACGCACGATATCATATATAGCAGACATAGGAGACTTGGTAGTTCTGATGGCACGTAGGAGGTTTGTACCCCATGATGTGGAGGAGGCTCCCAAAATAAACCGTACACCAAAGATGATCTGTCATGTATTTGAAAGTGAGGAGGTGAGTGACTGTAATACTGTCTCTGCGATTCTTAACTCTGATGTCCAGGACACTGAATTGAGTTAACTCTGATGTACAGGGTACCGAATTGAGTTACATGGTTTCCTTTCAGGCCCAGTTCATTGCACAGTCTATAGGACAGGCGTTCCAGGTAGCTTACATGGAGTTCCTCAAAGCAAATGGCATTGAAGATCACAGCTTTGTGAAGGAGATGGATTACCAAGAAGTTCTCAATTCACAGGAGATCTTTGGTGATGAGCTTCAAATGTTTGCCAAGAAAGAAATGCAGAAAGAGGTTGGATGCAATTCATTATTTACTCTCGGTCTATATTCAACAGATATATCATTTCTGTTGCTTGCACTCTGCTTAAATCTCTTTTTGCTATATCTGTTAAAATTGAGATGAGGTAACTTCTTTGGATTATTACTTTTTATAGATTCTTTAAGTTTATTTACATATCTTCATTTGGATTAAAAAATTCAGTTTGGTTGGATATTAACTCCATCTTGCCACAAAGATATTACTTGTACCCATCTTCATAATAATAGTCTTGAACTAAATTAAATTAAATCCGTGGCAGAGCAGTCCATGGAGAGCCAGAGACAATCAGCTATCTGTTGTCTTTACATCCACATGCCTCAGCTGAGGTGAATGATCATGCACTTAGTACAGGGGTAACGTGTAGTTAGGTGTGTTCTCTCCAGCCTATATAGCTGTAATACCCCAAATTCATTATGATCCTAGGTGGACACTGGTCCCATACACTGCAGAAATTTCATGAAAAAATTTTTCTCCATGAAGAGCCAGACTAGAAATCAGCATTCATTCCGTATCACTAATCTAAGGTATGACGTCTTAGACCACACTGCTATAATGTGGGACAAATAATATTCTTACTTATGTTAATCTACAAACCATTTTCTTTCATTTCTTTGCAGAATTCATTTACTTCTATTTTCAGAATTACCGGTAGAGCTTCTATTATTGTCGTTAATTTGCTACATAAAACTGCAATGGTTATCAAAATGACATGGTATAGTGACAGTTTGCTCTAAAAATAAAACTAGTATTGGAAAAAGTTGTTTGGAGTATGTCCATATGTTGTATTCTGACTCTGCAAAATTTTTCCACCTTTTGTTCTGACAGCTGTTTCACATTTGTTTTCTCTTCTCCATTTTTCATAGAATGATTTATTTTATTTATTTAATTGAGTTATTTTACGATGCTGTATCAACATCTAGGTTATTTGGTATCTGAATGAAATGAAGGTAATAATGCCAGTGAAATGAGTCTGGGGTCCAGCACCAAAAGTTACCCAGCATTTGCTCGTATTGAGTTGAGGGAAAACCCCGGAAAAAACCTCAACCAGGTAATTTTCCCCAACCGGGATTCGAACCCGGGCCACCTGGTTTCGTGGCCAGATGTGCTGACCATTACTCCAGAGATGTGGACTTCATAGAATGATCCTTTGGTATCATACATATGTGCTCATTCCACTGCCTTTTTTCTCCAGAGTCCACTTATTTATTGTATGCTTGTCTGATGTCATTATTCCATGCTCTTAGCATATCTTTTGTCTACAATTCGTTCAAATGTTGTTATGCACATGTCACCATAATTTATTTAGTTTTGTCAGCATTACTTGTCTTTCTAAGCACAGGCGAAAATAAATCTTACAATACTTGTGTAAGTGAAAGTTCTTTCCTTCCTCTTTACTTTCCTTTTTCTGTTTTTCTTTCTTTTTTTCTTCCTTCAAAAATTTCTTGTGTCAGATGTCATTTTAGTACTCTGACACTTAAATTGATTTCATAGATTAATAAGCTTCATATTTTATGAGTCTTTGCCGATAATATTGACTTCTAAATATTTAAATTTAGAGACTTTTTGTAATTTACATATTATATATTCTTTAGCTATTACTGATATAATTTTGTGACAAATATTTCAACATATTTTTTTCTACACTGTGCAGGTGCATGTAATATCATTTTATATCCCTATTTCCACTTTTTTAAACTGTACTACAGTGCATTTAATTTCCTAGGGCCAGGTCGTGGAAGCTCAGTATATACGGCACTGAACAGCACAGATGCCCACATGCGATCTGCAGAGCAGTCAGTGACGAGTCAAGAACACGAGAGATAAACTATAGAACAGACCGTTTTTTTGCAATTTGAAATTGTAAAAAATGCTTACCTTCTAAAAGACGATGTTAAACGTGTTGTGCATTTGCTGTGAGATAGGCATTGTAGCATCTGAACACATTTTGATTCACACGTTGCAGCTCTGCTTCAGAAATGTTGGGTATTTCTTCTTGTATGTTGTTTTATGACGTTTTGGATTTGATTTCTGTCCAATATTGATCCTGTAGTTTTGAATTCGTTCATTATTTTATGAATTGTTTTCATATTAGGTAGACAACTCCAGGAAATCATTCCTGAAATTCTCTTAACACTGATTCGTTTTTTAGAAAGTTACAACAAATTTTATAGAAATTCTTTGTTCAACAGAAATCTTTGGATCCTGTCGCAAACAGTAAACACAAACAAAGAACTTAAACCGCATTGCACACGTCTCTCAAAACAACTGACTCATGCTTCATGTCACTGTATCACTGCCTGCCTACCTGGCTTGTGCTTATATAGCTGCCACCTCTTTATTCCATATAGTAGCGAGCCCAAGCAAAATAAATGCACTGTATGTTCACAGTTGATAAAGTATCAATACTGTGGTAACAGAGCAATGGAATAATAATCTGAACTAACTGTAGAAGACTAGTTCAAAGTCAGTATGTTTACGACAGATTTCGTCCTGTTCTTTGTGGTACAGGTAACTCACTGTCACCTAATTGACTGAAGTGTAGTTGAATTGTGTGCACTATATCTTTGCACTGTCACGTTCCTTCGTTAATTACTCCATGCAACTGACATGTTGTTATAGGTGGTTGTGCCCAAAGCAAAGGGTGAGATTCTGGGTGTTGTGATTGTGGAGTCGGGTTGGGGATCGATGCTGCCAACTGTGGTGATTGCCAACCTTGCTCCATCGGGGGCAGCAGCTCGTTGTGGGCAGCTCAACATTGGCGATCAGATAATTGCAATCAATGGTGTCAGTCTTGTGGGTCTGCCATTGTCTACATGTCAGAACTACATCAAGGTATGTTACAGTGGCTGGATGAAGTGGAGCTTCGTCAACAATATCTAACATCTCTAAAACACTTGTATTAAAAATGCGTCATTAACGTGATTGAAGCTCAGGTTTTTTTTAATAAATGGTAAATTCCTATGTAAATAACTCACCACAACACTTTTGATTCACTGTAACAAATACATAGGGTGATTCAAAAGCTTAGTCAGTACCGTCACATCATCATCATCATCATCAGCAGCAGCAGTTCAGTTAAGGTTTAAGCAAGGGTCATAGACAGACAGAATGATAAGAAAGGCAGCCATGTATTTTTGTAGCGCTATGCCCATGGGCCCGAAAAAAATGTTGTGCCTGCCCTCCCCCCACCATTTAACTTTTGCAAATCTTAAACATTTAGCACTCAAACAGAGCATTTGACAGAGAACAGGTTTTACTCAGGTAAATTCCTTTCGTCTTTTACTGTTAAGGTTGACTACTGAGGAAATATTGGATCGAGTGTGACAAGGTTTTATGTTGCCTAGTATATACAGATAACACAGGCTGAAAAGATGCCAAGGTTAAAGCATTAGTATACAGCTGACTTCCAGTCCCTGCAGTTCGGTTTAGTTCGTGGCAATGCAGTAAACATTAGAACAGCGAATCTTAATTTATGATACATCGAAAAAATCGTAAAAAAATGTATTGTTGTATTTCTACAGAAATACAGGATGTATCTAAATTGGTGTCAGATATTTCGAGGACATGTTCCTAACCTAAAAACAATTAAAAAAGTTAATAAGAACATGGGTCTGAAAACCATTCGTTAGGGAGTTATTAAAGGACTTGTCCCTTCATTAACCGCTGATTGTTTGATGATTTTTTGTTTGTTTGTATTTTGTAGAGCCAAGAAATCAGAAGAAAATGTATTCTGTGAGTGAACAGAACAAAATGATTTGCATCATTTAATTGATGATGTGCTTCTGGATGTCGTCCAACGAATGTGTTTTAACATGATGCTGCTTCAGCTCATTTCAGTCTGATAGTTCGTAATTTTTTAATGATCCATTTCCCCAAAGATGTATTGGTCGAAGGGGATTCATTGCATGGCCTGCTCGATCGCCTGATTTGAATCCAATGGATTTCTTCGTCTGGTTTATGCGACTCCTGTACTTAATGTTGATATTCTGAGAGCATATGCAAACTGGAGTTCATGAAATACGAAACACTCCAGGAATTTTCAACAGAGTACACCAGAGCATGTAATGCAGGTTTAGGGGACACGTCGAAGCAGGAGGAAGCCACTTCGAGCAATTTTTGTAACATTAAATTTTGTCTTGTAACTCTGAAATAAATTATTTTGAGACCAATGTTCATATGAACTTTTTCTAATGTTTTGGTGTTAGGAACACGTCCCCGAAAAATTTGACACCAATTTAGATACACCCTGCATTTTTAAATAATAAAATGTTTGTTTTACAAGCCAAGAATCTTTCTTCGTGTAATATTTATCCTTATAATTTATTTTCAGCATTCCATAATTTGGTATTCTTTTATACACTGGTTTTATCACTTGTTACATTTTTTCAGAACACCAAAACTCAGACTGTTGTGAAACTGACGGTTGTGCCATGTGCTCCAGTGGTGGAAGTGAAGATCAAGCGTCCGGACACAAAGTACCAGCTTGGGTTTAGTGTACAGAACGGTGTGGTGAGTGACTGTTTATATTGTACATATTCTTACATTGCTTGAATCTGACTTTGCTAAGTTTTAACGTATTTCCTTCCAGATCTGTAGCCTGCTACGTGGAGGTATTGCAGAAAGAGGAGGTGTGCGAGTTGGGCACCGTATAATAGAGATTAACAACCAAAGTGTCGTGGCTGTTCCCCATGAAAAAATTGTGAATCTGCTTGCCACGTCTGTTGGAGAGGTGAATATGTAGTTGTGTATCAGTAAGGATAGAGAGATGGCACTAGTCCAAGATCCAGACCAGTTCCAAACAACAATATGTCATTAAGCCGAACGAAATGTGCCAAAAAAAGAAAAAACTGGAATTAAGAAAATATGGTACTTAAATATATTTTTGTTAACCAGGCTGAGTTCTTGGCAATAAACCCATTAACTCTCTTGGTCTCCAATGTAGGAGAGTGATGTAGTAAAAAGTATAACTGTTTTAATGTAGATGGCAGTTATATCACCTACACACAACCCCAAACTGTTTGGAGGACCACACCTGTCATTGGTTAGCGGATCCATACAACCAAGCTTAGTGGATCCATACAACCAAGCTGGGAGGATTGTCAGACAACTCCACTGACCATGCATGCCATATAAAGGGTGCGGAAAAACATGCTCCCCAATTTAAAATTTAAATAAAGAACAGATGGATAAAAATAAGGAAACTGTATTAATATGAACTGTATCTAAACAGTGGGAAATTTAGGTTTACATGCATTGCCATAGCGATATCAAATGACATGCGCAAAACAACAAGAATTGAATAGGACATTGAATACATGGAATTGACATTCAATTAGTGCAAATTGTAATCTGTAACGAATTCCAACTATGCTGTGGACAGGTGAAGAACGTGCTTACGCTGTGGTATCGTTTCTGGTAAGAGGTAATTCCGTTGTCGCTGCTCAGATGTTTCCCGGACGCTTAATTTCTTCACGTGACGACGTCCCCTGGCCAGCACGATCACCAGACCTTGCACCCTGCGATTTTTTTTCTATGGGGGCACTTAAGGCTGAGGTGTTCACACATCAGCCGAGGACTTTGCCAGACCTAAGAAATGCAATACAGGAAGAAACTGGTCTTATTCCTCAAGAAATGCCAGTTAGAGTGATTCAGAATTTCCGAAGTTGCATTCAACAATGCATTGATAGTGAAGGACACCACTTGAGAGACACATTATTAAAAAACAATGAAAAATTCCCACTGTTAAGATAGCATTCATATTAATAAAGTTTCCTTATTTTGATCCGTTTTTTATTTAAACTTTAAATTAGGGAGGATGTTTTGCCGCACCCTTTATTACTTAAAAATACATTATTGTTAAATACGAGTAAATTGCTGAAATTCGTTTAAAAACAAGAATTATGTTCTTTTTTTCACGTTATTATACGAATTCGAGTTATTTCGCGATTCAAAAGTGCATTTTTGGGATTATGGGAAGAAGAAGTATAAAGACATGATGGAAAATATTGCCTAAATGACAATTATTCACATTATCACATCTCGAATTTCATGGATCCCTAGTTATAGTAGGGAAGAAGGGGGCGCATTTGAACAGTTTTTCTATTTATATTGTTTTTTTTTCTAAATTGGTTATTTAACGATGCTGTATCAACTACTAGGTTATTTAGCGTCGATGAGATTGGTGATAGCGAGATGGTATTTGGCGAAATGAGGCCGAAGATTTGCCATAGATTACCTGGGATTCACCTTACAGTTGGGGAAAACCTCGGAAAAAACCCAACCAGGTAATTAGCCCAAGCGGGATCAAACCCATGCCTGAGCGCAACTTCAGACTGGCAGGCAAGCGCCTTAACCGACTGAGCCACACCGGTGGCTTTACATTGTTCATATAAGACATTACTTAATAAACACCTCAGAATTATACAGGGACATCATTTTATTTTTACTTCAACTTTTATTGTACCTGAGTTTTTGAATGTACTTCACTCCCACCCCTTTTACTAACGAAGTTCCAACTGTTCTCCACACAGAACCAAGGCCGCAGTACTGAGTTAGTGATTATAGTACGTTTCAGAAATATGTTCGCGTTTTCCAGTGACGAAAATTTCCAATAGTGAATCATATTTTCGCACAGGTACTGTCGTCCGTTTGCCTACATCGCATCCCGATTTCCCCCACCTGCTTCTGCTCGCTCCACTGTAAAGACTAGTTGCTGGGTTTTTTAGCTCTTTTCTGAAAACATTAATTTCTGTTAGGAATTAATTGGACGTCTACTTAATAGTATGCAACTGTTTAAAATAACTTAAATAAAAGGGCCTCGTTAAGTAATTAACTATAACGTGATTCCCCCCCCCCCTTTCTACGAACCTGCGACATAACCACTTGGACGGACAGTAGATAGCTTGTCTCAGTAATTTTATCTGTGCGGCTCGGGCAGAAGTGAAGATTGAATTTACAGTACGTAAGGTAGTCTTTTATAGAGTAGGTACAGAATTATTTCAACATGAGTTACTAGTACGAAGGACGAAACTGGCAATTGGAATTAGATGCAATAGTCTATAGTGCGATAATAGGCACAAAAGAACTGAAGCCTGTATCGAAATGAACGGGCACCATTTTCAAAAATATGTTTAAATATCCATATTATGATTATTTTTCATTTTAACTTCATTCTCTATATTGTACGCTAATGTGCTGTAGACAGTATAATATACACTGCATAATGAATACGTTCGCATGGATAACTCATTTCGTGAGTAAAAACACTTATTGTTAATACTGTACTGTATTTTGATTAAACAAAACCTAATGAAAATTATCACACTCACAATCGCGATATTTCCTACTTTACGTAAATGGATGAACTACTTTTCTTCCCTCCTGTACTTAGTAAAGTGATCTGTTTGTATTTTACGCCAGTATCATCGAACTCCAGTCGTGGAAGGAGGTAGCAAACAGTGTTTCCGGGTCTCGATCATTAATCCAAAGGTATGACCAGGTTAATATTAAAACTGTTAGTAAAAATAAAATGATGTCTCTGTATTTGCTCCATGTATGGGGCACTTTTGAACACTGTCCAAATCATCTGTTAAAGAACTAATCATATTAACGTTCAAAAATGTCATTTAAAGAGCACTGCTATGGTTATATTATTTTTTCTTTAAAACTACTGAAGTCCACGTCAAAATGTTTCATTGCCTTAGTGCGAGCACTTACGTCTTTGTAATACTGTACTCGAGAAAATTATTTTATTTTTTTTTCTTTCTTTCCTTCCATCCTTGTTTGCAGAAAGGTTTCCCAGGTAATCCGCAACCTGGTTAACACAATTCCATATAATCATTCTAAAGAAATCAGTATCATCCATTTGTATTGATTTTACGCACCAACTGTCCTTCAATAGATAGGAATTTCAGTCAACTTTTAGTACATTATGCAACGAGCCTATAATGGTAGTAATTAAGACGCGAGTATGTTTATGAAACGAGCCCAAGTGAGTTTCATAATTTTCATACGAGCGTCTTAATTACCATTATAGTCAAATTTCATACGACTTTTTATGCTCGACCATATTGATTTTTTCCGACAATTGGTGAAATGAATTTGCGGGAATGTGCTTTGTGAAAGGCTGGAAGATGACGGTGAATTGATGTTAATTTGTGTGTTGTTTTTTTCGACTGAGTTTAATATTGTCTAATCTCGGCTAGTTATTTTTCGATTGCATATCCGAGAATAATCGATACTTGCGCTTTCATATTGCTACAATGGTATTTTCTGATTGGTGGAACACCTGAACTTTAATGAATAGGTGTACTTTAATGAGGTCCATTAAAGGGCTACTACCAGGTGTATAATTACTACATTTTGGCATGGTCGAGCATAAAATAATTTACCCCACACTGTTTTTAGATCGAAGGAACCATACTTACCACTTTGAAATTTACTTGAACAGTGTGTATGCAGACTTGATTTGGTCGGGATAATTTAATACACATAGGGCATTGAAGTGGAGAAATCTTTTTTGGAAACCAGCCTTATAAAGAAATTGGAGGACAAGTGTTGAAAAATGCATCAAGTGCTTGTTTGTCTTCTTTTCAGATTCTCATGAAGACAATGCCGACATCCATGTTCCGTCTGCTGACAGGGCAGGAGACGCCTGTGTACATCTAGAGTTACCAGTCTCACCAGTGTGCATCTAGTCGAATGAATTTTTGTTACTTCGGTGGTACATTTAGATTGTTGTTTCTGCCTGCTGAAGAACAAGTGTGGCTACGAAGTGCCTGCCCATGTCGGGACATACAGACATATCGATTGAACAGTGGCCCAGACGTGCACTTTGTTTTCTGTTGTGTAGTGTTGGCAGCAGACGTGTTCCTTCCCCCGTTAGTGGTTGTATTACTATCCTTGCGGCACAGGGACAGCCAGCTGGCAGGTTGTATCATTGCCTTCGTAGTCTTATCCAGAGTTGCCTTTACGGTGTGTGGTGAGTTGACTGTCCCTGAAGCGCAATAGGGTAAGGAATTGGGAAGTGGTTCCCGGTGATAAAGATATTGCTTACTATTCACATCCCATTGTGATTTATTTATTGGGGCAGACAACCCCGACACATGTAGCACCTATGCCATATGACTTGTAAATGGAGACATTGTATTCAAATAATCTGCTTACAAAATAAAATAAATACATGCTATTGGCTTGGACATGAAGCTGATCCTTCAGTCAGTTTGTTATGACGTACAATTAATTTCTTCTAAAAGGAGAAATGTAAAAGTAATGTGACACATGTCCATCCAGTTGGTGAACCTTGTAGGCGAGGCATCATGGGAGTGTAATGACATTTCGCTCTCTTCTACGATGTTGATTAGATGATAATGAGATAATTATGAAGAAATTATATAATAATAGCAGGAAAACGGAAGTGTCCCGATAATGCCTGCTCCATCATTGTCATTGTCCCCTATGAATCCAAGTTCCTGTGACTTGGAACTTGGTCTAGGTATGAAAGCCAAAGCACTAGCCATGAAATATAACGCATATATACAGTCGTATTTTATTTATTTGTTTATTTATTCATTATTTTAATAACACATCGAGCTGTTAAGGCTATTCATATTCAGCATTATTGAGAGGACATGTTGAGAATGGAGCAACCCAGTCTCACTGCTCCTTTCTTCAACATAAATCTCGAAGAATCTGCTTGAGATTGAACACCCAGTCCCTTTGGTGAGAAGGCATCAGCTAGCTAAGTTTCTCAGGGACTATAAGTTACCATTTAACCTTTGTAACGGTTTTTTTGTGTATAATGTCACCATATCTCATATAAATATGTATGTAAATGCTGTATTAATATTAATATAATGATTATAAGAAATATTTGAGTATTCACGCAAAAAAGTGTCTCTTGTGTTCAGATTGCTTGTCAGTCTGAATGAAACAATTGGCTTCCTCCTGCTTGAGTTTTAATAAATTCCGTATTTATCAGTTTTCCAGAAGTTTATTTATTGTATTCACATTTACTTAAAATTACAATGTTACTAGAAAAAAAAATGTCATTTTTTAAATAAGCTGTAAATGAAATAAGTAAATACCATAAAAATATTCCGAAACTGCTTACAGATTTGCTGTTTTAAAACCACCATTTAATACAAAAAACTTCTGACTCCATGAGATACTGTACATTTAATAAAATTATTCATCATAGTTATGAAGCTTTGTATCACAGTACATCTTGAGATCCAGCATTACCTCTGGCAGATCCTGCGAGATTTGTGTTTGATACAGCAGTTTTATCTAAGTACTTCATTTTCTCGGCTGTATTCATTTTCACTATTGCTCTGAACAACAAATCGGCGAAAGAGCTGAATGTTGCTATGTATGGATACAATCACGGGAAAAAAAAGTGGCTGATCTTGAAATGTTTTTTGTTACCAAGGTTGGTAATATTCTCCTCCTACAATTCAAATCAAAGGAAATTACAACACAAAGAGCAATGACTTCCTATCACCGCCGTCTGGATCCCTTCGCCTAGCGTCTCGTTGTTAACTGCTTGCTCTATGCTGCCGATTTTGCGTATCATAGATGGCAGCAGCTAACAACCCCTTCACGCAATCACATACAGGACAAGAGTTGTATGAATTATTCGGTAACACATAAAAATTTCAATTTTTTTACAATGAAAGAGTAATGGAACGGAGAAAAATTCTCTCCGGCACCGGGATTTGAACCCGGATTTTCAGCTCTACGTGCTGATGCTTTATCCACTAAGCCACACCGGATACCACCCCGGCGTCAGACAGAATCGTCTCAGATTAAGCTCCAACTCTTGGCTTCCCTCTAGTGGCCGCCCTCTGCACTACGTCATAGATGTCTATGAACGTAGGACCGAAGTCCACACATGTGCTGAGGTGCACTCGTTATGAGTGACTAGTTGGCCGGGATCCGACGGAATACGCGCCGTCTTAAATCACGAAGTGATTTACGCATAACATATGTATTATTTTAATGTACCGAAGTACATATGATATTTCCATGATATGATATGTTATGCGTAAATCACTTCGTGATTTAAGACGGCGCGTATTCCGTTGGATCCCGGCCAACTAGTCACTCATAATGAGTGCACCTCAGCACTCAGCACATGTGTGGACTTCAGTCCTACGTTCATAGACATCTATGACGTAGTGCAGAGGGCGGCCACTAGAGGGAAGCCAAGAGTTGGAGCTTAATCTGAGACGATTCTGTCCGACGCCGGGGTGGTATCCGGTGTGGCTTAGTGGATAATGCATCAGCACATAGAGCTGAAAATCCGGGTTTAAATCCCGGAGAAAATTTTTCTCCGTTCCATTACTCTTTCATCGTATGATGACGCAGAATATCTGCATGGAAATATCATATGTACTTCGGTACATATATATATATATATATATATATATACATATATATATATATATATATATATAATATATATTCAATTTTTTTGTTTTGAACATTATTTTTACGAACATGCAAGAAAATTACATTTCACTTCATCTTCTAAATTTGAACTAACACACATTCTGTTGGCATAATTCACAGTTTCAGGACCTTCTAGACAGTGGTTTACATTTTCGGTTTATTTTTTTCCAATATTTGCTAACAATGGCCTAACAAATTTCACTATGAGTTGATTCAGCAGATTCAGCACTGGAGATCGTGCTTGGGAAGCTTTCGTCACAGTAATTTTGATTCCTGCTAGCAACGTTGGCACTTTTAGAAGAAATCATGATGTCAGATTTTAGCATCCTTTTCATGGCATGTATAGATACGCACTGCTATACACCACACCATTGTACTGATATGTGTGCTTTGGGTGGCGCCAATAGCGGAGAACTATGTCAATACATGTGTACGGCGGGTTCCATGTTAAACTATAGCATAGAGCAGGCAGTTAACAATGAGACGCTAGGCGAGGGGATCCAGACGGTGGTGCTTCCTATAATGTCTATGATGATTTTGTTTAAATCTTCTGTGATTTCAGTTAATCAATGAGACCTTGCTTAGATAACTTGTTTACCAATGTTGGATCCCTCATTATTTGGATGTAAAATTTAAACATATTATATGAAAATATACTGCATTTGTTACACATCAGGTTTTTAATAAATTAGTAATTTTGTTTATGTTTGCAAAGCAACAGCGAGTTTTCCGGAATATGAATATAAAAACTTAAAAGCAGTGACTGAATTTTTGCACTCCCCAGATGTGTATAAAAAATACATAAAAAATTGTGTTTAAAGGCGAGAACTGAGGGGACTGTGGCATCCCCTGAAACTCTGAGTTGATCTAACCCGTAAAGTTAATTACTTAATTACGTTAATATAAAGTGGTATACATTTTTTGTTAATACAGTGAAGTCTGTATTAAACGATCACTGATAGTTCCTTGTAAAACTAGACTTTTAGAAAGGTGATTGCTTAAGAGGGGGAGAATTTTTTTTTTTACACAAATGAGTTAAACTATTGTATTTATATAAAATAAAAGAATTGGAATGCATTGTTAATTATAATAAGTTGTGTACAGAGGTTTTTTGCAGTTTTGTCCTCTAACTCATTACTTCTGCTTAAATCATAAATTGGACTTTGTGTCATTTTATTACTTTTTTTTTTTCTCCTCGGTTTCATTCTCTGAACTATCCTTCAGCATAGTAAGAAGTACATTTACATGTTCTCCAGTCACACAGTCTTTCAATAGGATTTCACTCGGTTATAATTTTTTCCTTTGATTTTAAAACTGAATTAATATGTTTTTTGCCACATTTAAATTTTTCTGCTAATTTTCTCTCAGCTAAACCACTTTCACTTCTGTGAATTGCTTTGACTTGATCCTCCAACAATAATACATACACTTCTCATTTTACTAGATATATTTTTACTTGTAACAACTTTACACAATGCCAGGAGAAATGAAACTGTTAAACAATGAAGCAAAATACCATACAGGTAATCCGTGGTCAGACCTTGAAGACTCTGTGGAGTGGTAACAACAACCTATTTCTCGCCAGAAATTCCCACATTCCTTAGAGCAGTGGTCGTCAGCACTCGCTGAAATGTGCAAAGGGTACGCGGTGCTGTCCCGTGCACACCGTCGTGCAACAGGGAGAGATAGAGAGCATACCCGCTAGCAGCTATGAGAGCACTATAGTGCACTGCGTTTTCTGCGGGTAAGAGAGACAAACCCCAGCGTGCTCTGTGCTGATGACCCCTTCCTTAGAGGATTAAAGGATCGGACATTCAGCACGAATAGTTAAAACATTGTCAAATTTATGTCATATTCATTATATATGAGGTCTCTCCTACCTCATTGAATATTACACGACTATTATGAAGTAGCCAATGTGTATTATCACCATTTAATACGAGAAAAATTCGTTCCGGCACCGGGAATCGAACCCGGGACCTTTCAGCTCTATGCGCTGAGTGCTCTTTCCAACTGAGGAGTTCGGCCGGCACCGTGGATCGTGTCCCGGCATAGCTCAGTTGGAAAGAGCACTCAGTGCGTAGAGCTGAGAGGTCCCGGGTTCGATTCCCGGTGCCGAAACGAATTTTTCTCATATTAACTTTGGAAGATATAATACAGTAGTCTTATTAAGTTTTCCGGATTTATCTGCCAGTAAACGATAATCAGGAAGGCTCTTTCTTGAAATTTAACAGTTTATTGAATTCAAAAAGCTGTGATTACTATGAATCTTATTGTTTACATTTATTCTGGTTACATTAATAAGTAATAATTTGCTGATAAGTTAATATTTAAATTACAAATCACATATATAAATTATTTTATAGATTAAATTAATTTCTTGTTTTTATATGGGGTTGATTCTATCTGTTTTCAGTCATCTGACTGCATTCTAATGTGAGTACGATCAGTATAGCCTAAAACATTTGAGAAGCCCAAAAAGTCATGAAATTAACGATGGTCTTCTTCTCCTATGGGCATTGTAACAGGCACCAAGGGGACCAGGCAAGTTCCAGATACGTGATTTTTCCGGATAATTGAATAATTATTTTAACAAATTACCTGTTCGTATTTTATGATGCCAGTCTGTTGAAACTGCAGCCATATGAAGCTTATTTCTCAGTCACTTGATCATAACGAAATAGCATAAAACTGTGTGGATTTTCTTTATTAAAACACATCACTTCACATAAAGATACACTAATTTTCGGTTTGTATATTCACTGAATGATGTTTGTTTTGTTTGAAGCCTTTAGGCGAGGATTCCGCCACATACCCCAGTGTTGTAGAAAGACAACTCCATAATAAATCATTCTCGTCTGCGTTATATATTTGTTCTGCACTAACTTTACTGTCAGACACAATTTTCTGGAACTAATTAATAAACTGATTCACAGACACTTCTTTGTTCACCGGACATGTTGTCTAATTGTCGGATTCCATGTCTCTCTTTGAATCTGTTAAGTCACCCAACGGAAAGTCCACACTCACCTTGCAGTTTCATTTTCTGGTGCAATTCCTCTTCGTTTTCTTGTAGCATCAGCCCAGAAGTGCACTTTCCCTCAGATCTTTTAATTGCGAACCATTCGTATAGAACACAATCTAATTTTTTACAGTGGGATTGATGTACAGTTTTCCGATTTTTCGTAACTTTCGTAGATTCACCGTTACTTATGAATCATCGGAGTTGTCAGCAGTTGATTCATGGGGGAAAATGACATGAATCTTCTATGATGTTGAACTGTAAGGAGCCTCTTTTGCTATGGAACAATTGCATCTTGTAGTGAAAAGCTCTGAGGAAGAGACACCACTATAGAAATAGTTTTTAATAATGGAATTTAGAATTTGAATGACTAGAAAATGCTTTATCCATTCGGTAATGACAGTTTACATATCTGGAACTGCTGATAAAGGAAGATGTTTTTCAGATATGTAGTAGATAACAAGCTTCAACCACGAATTCCTGTTACTCTCTGTGTAACAGACCTGCGAGGCGTAGTTTGGATAGGAATCTGTTGTTTCTTATTGATATGAAGGATCTAATGCCTATGTCTAAGCATATCTTACCAATCTCTACAAGATTGAAGACTAATAACTTCCATAAAAAAATTTAAAGTAGAAACAAAGAGTAGTTGAACATTCATTCTTGGAGCTCTGTTCTCTCGCATTTGCTCCATAATAGGTCATTAGTTAACACATCAGCAGAAACACTGTGACAAATTTAAGGGGTATTTATTTACTGATGAACCATTAAGTTATTTAAACTAAATATTAACTTCAATGTGATAATATTTAAATGATATTTTACTTTATTGACTAGTTTCGATGTTATATGCATTATCAACTGAATTGTAGTGAGTTTTATCTTCTGGCTTCCTGTTATGGTGGGGTGTGTTCATGATTGTTAGTATTATGTCGACAGTTATTTAATTTAAATAACTTAATAGTTCATCAGTGATTAATATAAGTGTTAAAAGAATGTCATCAAGAATGAAGGTATTTATTTGTTCAAAGAAATGGTATCACGAAATTTCCGTCAGATGGCACTAGCCTACAGTATCATACAATGCAGCAGTTATATAGTCTAATGACACTTCAGTGCTGGAAAACCAAAACCTGACTGAAATAGACAACTCCCAACTTTGGAAAGGAGAATTTAAAGACGAGTAACTAGTTTTTTTGACTGGACACTACCATCTACATATACAGGGTATAAGTGCCATTATTTTAACTGATGATTGTTCATGTCATAAGAAAAAATGTCCTCACAATTTTTTTCTAATGCAATATTTAACTAAATATTAAAGTTTACAATACTAGGCGTTTGGCAATGTTGCTGGATGGGGAGGAGGGAGTTTACAAATACACGGTACAGTTCAAGCGGATACAGACATACCAGTACAAAACAGATTCTCTGTTCTAATGCAGGGGTGGACCGTTGTTTACAAACTTTCAATCTCATTAATAGAACTTTATGGTAAATTTCCATTTTATTTAATATTGGTCCACTTTTTTATTGTACGTCTAAAAAATAAACAATGATGGTTTACTGCACAAAATCACATGAATTTTTCTTAAATACAACATTTTAATCTTTGCCGCTTCCGTAAAGCAGTACCATTTTTAAAGAAATTTCTGTTTGTGTGATTTTTCGAAACGAGGTAAGAGACTCCTAGTTTGTAATAATCGTTGAGAAACCGCTATAAAAGTTCGCCAATTAGGTAACCTTCATTGTGGAAAACATTGATGGTACATTTTGTCTCACTTGAATTACGACGACTTTCTCCATAAATTAATAACATATGATATTCCTAAACTGTGAATGACACTGTAAGTTGTTTATCGAATACCCTGTACTGAACTATCATCCGCTCGGCAGTAGATCTATGGACAGGAAGCTTGAACTCGGCTGACATGTACGTACAGTACATCTGTGCAGAGTACATGTCTCTCACGCCAGATTATTAACAAATTTAAGCATACAATTTTAATTTCACGAAAATGTAATAGAACACACAAATACGTGTTTAAACTAATATTAACTCTTTGCTAGATATACCTACTGATGTAATTGTTTTCGTAATTTTACTAACGATATAAGCAGTATAATGCGAATAAAATAAAAGAAATATTTTTTTTCTGGAAAAACTATCAAGTTTTGACCCTATGTTGTATGGACATTGTTTGATCCTGTAGACTGTCCCTGACGACTGTGAAAAGGATGGTACTTATCAGTGGCGTAGCGTCAATGTAAGCTAAAAAGCTTAGCTTCCCCAGTTGATAATAATTTCATAATAAACCTGCAGTTTATGGAGAAAATTATTTATTAATTTTAATAGAATTTATATTTACGAGTTAAATATTGTGATGCGGCAGCTCAGGATGATTTGTGATGCAGCAGTAAACAAGAAGCCTGCACACACCAGCTTCCAAGCAGACCGGTTTCTTCTGTGTAATCCACCCCGCAGATTTTCCATCCCTTTCTACTAAGCTACCCTAGTCGCAAGGCTCGCAAAGAAGCTAGCTTTAACATTTAAAATAAGTAGTTTCCGAGTTATCCCTTTTCGTCAGTTGTGTTCAGTTGAAGTGTTAGTGTGCACTGTGGCTGATATAATAAATAATGAGCGAAATAACAGTTCCTGACACTAATTTACTTGAATTTTTTTAGGACAATTGTATTATCAAAACTGACTTACGAACAAAAGTGTGATTTAAAAAACAAATGACCGACTCCCTTGCTGTCAATGAAGGACACAACCAAAAGACAGACGCATACTTACGTAATGATACTAATATTGTGATTTCTCTAAGTATGACAGGGAGTGTGCCAATGTTATATGTATACGTGTCTATTTGTTAAGAGATATGTGTAAACCGTGAAATCATATTTTATTACGTATCATTTGAGGTCATGCCTTATTGGTGTTACTTACGATGTTCCAACCAATATTCGACTGCTGACTTGAAATTGACTACTATTTATTTTAAGACTGTATTTTTGTAATACGTTTTCTCATATTGCATGAAAGACAACTTGAGTTAGCTTCCCCTGCTCAAAATTTCATGCTACGCCACTGGTACTTATACCCCTTATACCTTGTATATTGGGTTTTAGTAAAGACCCAACTTGTAGGATGAAGGTTGAGGCATCACTTCATAATTTGCTGGTTGTTCAGGTCTAAGCCAAATCAGACATTGTTACCTTAAGAAACACATGCTGTCTCCAGAAGAATTTCAGGAAATTAAACCCAGTAGCATCACAAAGTTGGTAACATATTGCTGTCTTCTGGATTGATTTCCAGTTTATGAGGTGCACAATGGGTCCTTTGTGTCTAAGTGCTATAGTAGTAGTCTACATCCTTCTCTTTCTGAGAAGGGCTGAAGGCCTGAACTGCAACCTGAGGCTTATTGTGGGATGATTGTTGAAAACCTCAGGACCACATTCCTATGAGTAAGTTATTCACTGCTTAGTGCCATCTTATTGATTCAGCTATGGCATCAAAGTCTGATGAGTCTCCCTGTTGATATTCTGCAGCCTCCTCAGGTCGATGGCATCTGTTCACAAAAAGTGTACTACATCCTGCTGCATCCTATATTGACCTGAAGACCGCAGCACTGTAGATATCATGATTCACCATGGTACCATCTATCCGAGGAAACTACACAGGCTGGTGGTTCCCTGGTTTGCTGTAGTCCGCTGTGAAAGCCCTTATATCTCTCTGGGATCTATGCAACTCCCTCAGACAGATGACATCTGTATGCGAATCATGACACCACATCAGCTGGATCCCCTGATCGACCTGAAACTAGTGAAGATATGAAGTTAATAGAAGCGAAATAAGTCCGAGGTCCAACACCGAAAGTTACCTAGCAATTTGACTTCAAATAACTGAGGGGGGAAACCTCGGAAAAACTCCAACCAGGTAACTTGTCCTAACCAGGATTTGAACCCATGCTCACTTGCTTCATGGTCAGGCATTCTAACTATTACTCCACAGTGGTGAACAGTCTGCACTCTTAATTTAGGAGACGACGAGAAGATATCTCGGTGCATGATAAACTCATGAAGGTTCTTTGACCACTAAATCAAGGTTATACATTATTAAAATAAACAAAACTGTTTAATTTTCAAGGCTCTTCATACAGCCAGAATAACACCTACGTCAAGAATATGAGTTGTCATTGCCCTTCCACCAGTGTTGGTCAATATAATAATAGTAATAAGAACTTTACTGTTCTGACTACCTACTTACTTACTTAAAAAAAAATGAATAAATTAATGTACAACTTCCAAGACCCAAAGCAATTTACCGGTGATGTGCTAATTTACAGCCTTTCTCAATTTTAAAATCATGAGCCACAACTGTTATGTAATGAACAGGCTTCGCATTTTTGTCACCCTGAATTTATCGAGAAATATAGCCTTGAATTGAGGGAGTTCACACGTCTGGCACTCACTGCATAAGTGGCGGTACAGTAGACCTATGGTGAGTGTAAAATATAATGGAGCATATCATGACAACACTGCAACTTAATTTTAATGGTTTGCACAATCGAAACGTTTTGAATAAATGTGTTTGCCACGCCATTGATTACAATTGAATTTCAAATTAATAATCTGATAATAAATATCCAACAGAAGTTTTATATATAATTATATTATACAAACAATAATTTACACTTATTTATTGAAATAACTACTATTACAGTGACAAAAAATATACATTTTAAGAATATGTTACCATTCCTTATACAAAAATAATAGTTTCCAAATTCCGAAATAAACAACTGCAATGTAGATACTGGTGGCGGCATTTGTATCCTGATGCACCTCCTCTATGACTGAATGGGATCACAATGAACTCATCAACAAACATACGTAACAATGTGCACTTCTACATAACACAAGGCAGAACTCATAGAGGTCTTGTAACCCGCTTGCGCCTTTGACTGACGTCGTTAATGTATGGGGAGAAACTACTCCATCCAATATAGCTCTTGTGACAAACATGCGAAGCCTGGTAATGAAGGTTGGCATCACATCTTAAACATAGGATGTGTCTTCAGTAGCCCCTCTTCCCTGCACACATTACTGTAAGAGCAAATTTACAGTTTTGCTAATGACTCTAGTATGTTTTCAATAATGCTTGGCACAACAGTTCAAAATACAGCCATTTCATATTCAAATTATACATCATGTCCACATTAAGAGTATATTGAAATAATAGCTTATAATTTCACAACTGTATATTATAATTCCTTAAGATAAAGCTCAATCAATAGACAAACTCTCCAAGATTTCGTTTTATACCTTTTCCATGACCATTGTTATGTGCAATGTTTTGTTTCAAGCTTATTGTTGCATGGCCATTGTGTGAAATGATTCGTTTCAAAGTCCACACCTGTGGAGTAACGGTCAGTGCGTCTGGCCGCGAAACCAGGTGGCCCGGATTCGATTCCCGGTTGGGGCAAGTTACCTGGTTGAGGTTTTTTCCAGGGTTTTCCCTCAACCCAATATGAGCAAATGCTGGGTAACTTTCGGTGCTGGACCCCGGACTCATTACACCGGCATTATCACCTTCACCTCATTCAGACGCTAAATAACCAAAGATGTTGATAAAGCATCATAAAATAACCTACTAAAAAAAAAAAAGATTCGTTTCAAGCTTATTGTTGCATGAATGAAAATTTGCATTTATCAGTCTAGTTCCTTGTCAATAGAGATGTGGATGGTACAGCAACTCATACCAGATGATTGTCACAAGAGAGCTAATTTCTGTGATGAGATGATTCGGCATATCGATGAAAATCCCAGGTATGTTGATTTGTTGCTATTCAGTGATGAAGCAACCTTTCACGTTTGTGGAAAGGTTAATCGTCATAATTACCGCATATGAGGTTCTCAGAATCCCTACAGAGTGATTGAACATGAAAGGGACTCGCCTAAAGTCAATGTCTGGTTGGGAATGCACAAAAATGGAGTAATTCTTTTTTATGGAGCCTACAGTGATGGGAGTCACGTATCTTGATATGCTGGAGAACTTTGCTATTGCGCAATTTCTGCCAGGTTAAACATTTCAGCAGGATAGTGCTCCACCACACTTCCATCGAAATGTTAAAATGTTTTTGGATGTAAAGTTCCCAAGAAATTGGATTGGTAGGGGTGGGCCAACTTCCTGGTCACCTAGATCTCCGGATTTAACTCCTTTGGATTTTTTTGCTTGGAGATTTATTAAAAATTGTGTACAGCAGAAAAGTTCGTAATTTGATTGATTTGAGACAGCATATCATTCAAGCAGTTGAGCTTATAACACCTGATATGTTGGTGAACACCTGGCGAAGGTTGAGTATCGTTTTGGTACCTGTCAAGCTATAAATGGTGCTTATGTTGAAGTGTACTAGTGGAAATAAAAACTTTTTCAGTTACTCTATACAATGCAGAAGAAATTTATTTAATAAACCTTATCCAAGTTACGATATAAGCTGTTATTTCTGTATACTTTTAGTGTGGACACAGTGTATGTTCTGTATAGTCTTCATAGCAAATTATTCATCTATGCCCAATGACAATCCTCTGATTACGTGAACTAATGAAGTTATCCATGTTCAATAGCAGGTGAACAATGCATGGAAGAATATTCACAAAACAGAGCTTCAATTTGCTTTACAAAAATCAGTTTTCAGGTGAAACAATGACACTCATAAATAAATCGTGTAGTCATGTCATTCAGAAATTTCTTCTCCCATCCTTTTCAGTGTGTATGCTTCCTTACATCTTCTACACAGGGGTTTCAGGTGAACTGCAACAGTTGGCAGTAGAAGTAGCAATATACAATTGGGCCATTTGGGCTGCATTACAACATTTGATATGTACCTCTAACCATCAGAAACTTCCCTTAACCCTGCATGTATACTGTAGTGCTTTAACATTAAATAGAAATATATATTATTTTAATGTACCGAAGTACATATGATATTTCCATGCAGATATTCTGCGTCATCATATGATGAAAGAATAATGGAACGGAGAAAAATTCTCTCCAGCGCCGGGATTTGAACCCGGGTTTTCAGCTCTATGTGCTGATGCTTTATCCACTAAGCCACACCGGATACCCACCCCGGCTTCGGACAGAATCGTCTCAGTTTAAGTTCCAACTCTTGGGTTCCCTCCAGTGGCCGCCCTCTACACTACGTCATAGATGTCTATGAACGTAGGACTGAAGTCCACACATGTGCTGAGGTGCACTCGTTATGAGTGACTAGTTGGCCGGGATCCGACGGAATAAGCGCCGTCTTAAATCACTAAGTGATTTACGCATTTCATATATATTATTTTAATGTACCGAAGTACATATGATATTTCCATGCAGATATTCTGCGTCATCATACAATGAAAGAGTAATGGAACGGAGAAAAATTCTCTCCGGCGCCAGGATTTGAACCCAGGTTTTCAGCTCTACGAGACAGAATCGTCTCAGTCCAACGCTGGGGTGGGTATTCGGTGTGGCTTAGTGGATAAAGCATCAGCACGTAGAGCTGAAAACCCGGGTTCAAATCCCGGCACCGGAGAGAATTTTTCTCCGTTCCATTGCTCTTTCATCATTAAATAAAAAGATAACCCACTTTATAAAGTTTCTCTCTACTATTATTTCTCATAAAATGAATTATTATAGATATTAATAACTTCAAATAAATAACAGGTGGGTGAAAGCACTTATGCTACATGTTAGGATTACTTTAATTTTTTCAACAAATGTAGGTATCTTTCTAGTCCCAAATTTTTGTCCTAAGGAGTTTCAAATTGAAAGTGTGAGTTTTACATAATATTAACCACCCTGTCACAAGTTTCTGAAGACATATGGACTGTATCATTTCATTGGCATTCCTTTAAGGAAGAAAACATATTAAGGAAGGAAACAGTTAAAGCTGATTATAATAAATTGCAATTTTGTGTATTTCATCAAGTACTTCAACTTTTCCCGTAAATTTTTTTATGTGCCTGTTTCTGAACTGATTTCAAGATACTGAGTAGGGTTGCCAAATTTTCAAATACACAAGCACAGTGTACTGCAACTTGAGTCTCAGATTTTATTTCAAACAATCACCATAAAAAATCACTAAAAATTAAGATTTGGATGAAGTAGCTGTATCAGAATAGGCTGTCTAGCTGTATAGGATAGGGCCTTGACTTGCTTCAGACTAAATAAACACTACCTTCTTCCACCAGCTAAATCTCTACCTGTTGGGAAAAGCACTCCCCACTCCCTAGCTAAAATATCAGTGAATGCACAGTACAACCGATAGGAACTGAATAGGCTATACGTCATCACTACTATCGGCTGGGGGACACACAACAACTAGTTAATGTCTGTAAACAAAATGCATGGATCAAGGATGCCTATCCTGATACAGTTACTTTATCCGAACCTTAAATAATGTGGCGTGACAGCCAATGAAGGGCCAAGGAACGATGTGGTTAGCATGATGATAGTTAGCTGACTTTTATAACTGGATTTCGCCATCTATCGTAGCTCCCCAAATTCATCACGATGCTGGATGGGTACAGTCCCATACACTGGTCGAAATTTCATGAAAAAATTTCTTCCCTATGACGACTTGAACCAGTGCACATTCTGTAATGTGAGACTTAGGCATGGTGCCTTAGACCACGATGCTATGGCGAGGGACAAAGAAACACTACATTGAATATTAAGTTTTAAGTTCAGTATTCTAATCTAAATATAAGATAACCTATTTATAAAAAATAGTCATTTGAAAAATCATGTTTCGTTATTTTTTTCAGAGTTCTTCATTGCTTTTAATCATAAAATATTCCTGCAGATGTAGTTGTAATTCAAGGAAACCAGAATTTCTAACAGTTTTAATGAGAACCTATTTCGTCTTTACTCACATTTTTTCTTAAAAACTGATTTAACCCTTTACTGGAATGCTCACTCTGGAGGAAAATAGCATGTATGTACATAATTTGGAATTTCCCATTTTGAAAACTTTGCAAAAACGTATACTAATTTTTTTTCCACACTTACAAAACCCTGATGACAAGTTTGTTCTGGTGTTTCTGTGCACTGCCAATATTCTTCAAAGATGTTTCCATATATATTACCAACTATGAATTTGTAGCTTAAAACTGCGTCTTTTTAAATAGGCTATGTTTACTAAATCAAAACTGATGTCCCATACCAAATTCATACAGGACAGCATTTTCAACTCTTTGAATATAAGAAATCTCCTGTACCTACGATATGGATTGTTGGCAACTCGAGTAGTGAATAAGAACAAATCCGTCAAATAATTTCAAGAAATATCTGTAATCATGCAGATGACATGTCAAAAACCACGTAGGTATCAGGTATGCCCAAAATGCACACTTCTAATAAGAAAATGTTGTAGTTCTTGCAACATTACATTACTTTATCTTTACATTTCATGTACCGTAAGTAAAAATCAATACGCACTAATTTAAATTTTCTTCTTCTGTTCTATTCTCTTTAAGAATTTCGACTTCACATAGCAGCATAAAATATGTTCTAACATAGGAAAAATGTTTCCACAGTTCTGAAACAATAATATGTTACTTAAGTAATTGATTAACTAGCGGACTTACTCGTGTTAATTATGTAAGTTTGTGCGGCTTACAGCTGTTTCGGTGCTTCATCACACCATCCTCAGAGCCTACTAGATCTCAGCGTCATCTCGAACTTCTCTGCCTGTTATGTGGTGCGTTTGATTGTTGAAAGGTGTTGAAAAGTGGAGTCAAATAGTGTGTGTGTACTGAAACTGATCTGTGTGTTGAGAATTTGATCAGTACACACACACTATTTGACTCCACTTTTCAACACCTTTCAACAATCAAACGCACCCACGTAACAGGCAGAGAAGTTCGAGATGACGCCGAGATCTAGTAGGCTATGAGGATGGTGTGATGAAGCACCGAAACAGCTGTAAGCTGCACCAACTTACATAATTAACATGAGTAAATCCGTTAGTTAATCAATTACTTATATTCAAGTGTTATTCTTAAAAATGCTGTTCTTCACAGTTTTTGTTATTTCAATCCATAAGTGACTGTGTCCTCTCTCGATAAATATTGTTGTAATCATCTCACTAAATTGAATCAAATGAATTAATATGACCAATATGTTTTGTGCCATATTTACATTAAAAGGGAATTTGTTAATCATAAACACAGGAGATATATAGCAAGTTCTGTAATTTGACTCTACTATCTTGTCATAATTTTTTAAAAATTACAATACAGTCAACTCACACCTACTGCATTACAAATAACTGATTTGGTATTGCAAAAGCTAACATATTTAATTAATGGACTATTTTGATGAAGTAGCCTATGTAGAATTTAAAATAGATGTTTAAAGAAAATATATTAAAAATAAAAGTAAATTCTTTTAATATCAATGCACGTTGATAATGTAATTTACATGGCTAGGTCTAGTACATTGGAAGAAACGTTATTAAAAAAAAAGTACCACAGAACATAAACATTGTTGGTACAGTTTTGTGCCTGAAAATTATTTTTTTTTAAACATACATCTGCGAAATACTGGAAAATTGTTTAGTGTAATCCCTACTATGCCAGCGTAGGAGAACAAAAATCGACATTCAGATGACGACCAGATACAAAAACCTTCACTTGTCATCAGACAGCCTATAAAACATTCTTCCAACCTCAAGGATATTAGTAGTTCTGTAAAATAAAACTGTTATCTGGACAGTATTGGCCTATGAATGTGGAATTCTGTCAGAATTTAAAAGAAAGTTGGGTTGACATCCATAGGCCTACTGCATCATTTTCTTTGAAGAAAATTTTCATTTACAGAGAATGAACATGTTAAGAACGGACTCGAGATGTAGTAAATATTGGTTTCTCTAGCGTGAATGAAATACACACAGCTCTATTAATTAAAACGACACGCAACTATGAATCAAATTCTGATGATATTTCAGATAGTTGTACTTTCTTCCATTTTAGTGTCGCTCTACAGTATCACCGTTGGCTTCTCGGCCGGTGAACTTACTACAGAGAAAATCTATTAAGTTAATCGTGTAATCTAACTTCATCGCACTTGCGTTGCAGAAGCCGAGCCCATTACAAGATGAAAATGTGTAATTACAGTATAAACGTTCCCCAAACAAACACTTGGTTTCCTATGGCTTGTTTATTCAAATCATTAAGAACTGTACAACAATGATGAACCAGGCACATATTGTTACATCACCTACCAACACAAACAGCCCCTGCTCTCCAACTACAGGTTCGTGGGATCATGAATCAATAAGTGGATAATATATGTATATATAATTATATATATTTGATATCATAAAAACTGGAAACTATGTGTTGCTTAGACAGAAGAAGCATATTTATATGCTCTTTATTTTGTGAATATTGAATACCTAAACCATTTTGCTGAAATGCAGCCATTAGGCCAAGTAACATACAAAACTCATTGGGTGTGTTGGTTTCTCCAGTGTACATAATGCCAATGCATAAATAACTCATTTTGGCAACAATTTTCTAGTCATGGAAAATACATACAACTCTCGTTTCAAGCAATAAGAAAAAAAATCACCAATGAAAAACAGTTTACAAGTAGCCAAGACTGCAAGATACTCGACATAATAGTGATTTTATTCACTCCTTTAAGAGAATTTTGAATCCATTTGCAAATTACATGGTGTAAAGAGGTCACTGCTTTACTTCAAACCAAGTTATTTGCAAATGGACTACACATCTGTTGTTGAAACTGTTCTAGGTACTTTGAGAGCCCTGCATGGGTGGGTGTTACCCCAATAGGAATAAAAGATGCTAAGCTGATTGGTTTTCCTACCTGCAAATTAGCATTCTCTTCAAGTTTACATAATTGAAACATAAAAGTGTGTTGGTTCATTGACAGTGATTTAAACTGACCCATGCAGGATTCTAGTAAATTCAGTTCCATATCAATTGTCCATTGCATATCTTCGGGTCCACTCTTTCGCATTGCGGATGGCCTCGGCTTCATTTACTTTCCAGAGTTCTGCCACATCGTTTGCCAGCGGATCATCTGGGTTTGGAGCACTGAGAAGGGCTTGAATTGAGAGAAGCACCGTTCGAATTTGTAGAGCTGGACTCCACTTATCCTTCAGAATGTCCAAGCAAATACGTCCAAGTCTATCAATATTAGGATGATAGATTTTAGTGATGAAACGAACTTTCGGTGCAGACATAGGATAATCTTCTGGTAGAAACAGTTCCAGCTTGAATAATCCTCCCTCAAAAGGAGAATCTTCTGGACCGGTGACAATAACGTGGAAATATCGGGCGTTACTATCATCCGGCACGGCACTGATCCCAGGGACTGGTTCTTGCATCAAGCGCTGTGTTTCCTTGATTATTCTCCGAGGTAAAGCTGTCATTTTGAAACACTTCTAATAAATTCAACTTGTTAGTTTTGGAACCAAAACTCTATACGTTAGTAAGTCGCACTCAGAATTGTAGATTTTGGAGGTAGTAAATTTGCAACAAAAAGTCACCGATTCGTTTCTGTTTTCGTAGTTCCTTTTCCATTGTATAGATGTCGCATTGCATACAATTTAAAGTTGAATTCCTGAAAGCTCGATTTCTGTCAAATTATTTTAATGGCGCTTACCATCGAATCTATACGAACATTTTGAACGTACTCCGAGATACTCTAAAATCGAAATTAATGGTTGGAAAATTATCTTTGATATTGCAGCGTGTTCGAGACTAGGCTTGTTTTCTCTGGAGCTTGTGGACTCTGAATAAATATTAGGTTATTCGTAATATACATTTTCAAATATGAATGATGATAACAAAAATCAGTCAAAGTCTGATGTGAAAATTACAAGTCCAAATAGCGGTGAACACATTTTAACACCTGCTCAAAGAGCAAGAATTGAGAGGAACAGACAAGCAGCTTTACTTTTAAAACAAGCACGATTAATACCACATCCTTATGCCAAGATGTAAGTATAATATTACCTGGATGTCACTACACCGCAGTACACGGGAATAACAGTAGTATAATTTTCTTTGGGGGTACCCTGATGATAGAAGCAGTAAGTTGGTTAGGGTAATTCTTTACAACTGCGCTACCAAAGGAAGGCACGACATCCCATATAGCCTAGGCTTCGCTTTTTTGTATTCTTTAGCATAGATCGTAGCATCTTAAGCATGATGTCATTTTGTGGCTTACCTTTGTACCCAGTACACCGCTGCACTGATGGTACTGCACTGTGTATAACTAATAGTTGCAAGCTCTCTGCATAACTGTAGTCCGCAAGAACATTGTTCAGAGGTGGGTGCTATGTTGTGGTTTCTGTCAACCAAGTAATAAGCTATATAGTTATTTCTTAAGGTTGACTAGTTGGCAATATAATCAATAAAATCAAATGTACTCACTTACGGGCCTTCATGGAATCATTGCTGTTCCTAAAAGACCTTTTTCCTGATGAATAGCACATACACGAGTTACAAAACTCAGATTGCCACCGGTGTAGCTGAGTCAGTTAAGGCGCTTGTCTACCGATCCGGAGTTGCACTCGGGCGCGGGTTCGATTCCCGCATGGGCTGATTACCTGGTTGGGTTTTTCCCCCGAGGTTTTCCCCAATCGTAAGGCAAATGTCAGGTAATCTATGGCGAATCCTCTGCCTCATCTCGCCAAATATCATCTTGCTGTCACCAATCTCATCTACGCTAAATAACTTCGTAGTTGATACAGCGTCGTTAAATAACCCAGTAAAAAAACTCAGATTGCTGTGAAAACTGTGGGTGGAATATTAGTGATTAGAGTGAACTACGATAAAACTTGTGTTGAATTTCTTCAGATGCTTTTGAATTCATAGCTCTGAAAAATACAACAGCTTTCCTACTTCTGCTTTTTGTTCGTCTTAATGTTTAAGTGTGAAAGTATCAGTAACTAGTTTTCTTAGCAGATTTTACTGTGTATATTGTGCAGTTTTTGAGTGGTTTAGGTTAGTGATGGGAATATTCAAATAAAAAAATACGAATTATTCGATTCTTTGAAGTTCTCGAGACATATCTCGAATCGTGAACAAATATTCGCATACTTTGCCCATATGGTAGATGCTGCGAGAAGTGAAGAATGAGAACAGAAGTTTTCGAGAACACCAATTGCTCATCAATCGTATACATTCAGCTAATCTATAGATGGCGAAATAGGCCCAAACTAGTTATTAATTAAGGTACAAATTTCAGTATTAACACAGAAAAGTTAAAGAGTTGTTTATTTAATTAATCATTGATTATTATTCATTCAAGCTTTAATTTCGCTACATTTTATGAGTATGGGCAGCTAATTTTTTTATATTTATCTATCTGCTTTGATTGAAGAGTTAACAATGAACGCAGTTAGAGGTGAGATTTTGATATGAGCTCATTAGATGTTCGCTTATTACTGCTATAGAAACAGTGTATTTGAAATAACAATGAAATATAGAGGATTAAAGGAAAGGAATTATGTACTGAAGGAAAGATGGAATCAGACCATTTTTGTACATATTTATTTTCAGTAACACTGCAGACTCTGTGGAGAAGAGTGTTATTAAAGTACAAGGAAGCAAGTTCATTGACACTGGTGGAGGCTTCTTACTAGAACAGAAAGATGGAGAAGACCAAAATGAAGAGCCTGTAAGTCGATATACTCGTACGTCTTAATGCCATTCAGATCAACAGGTAAATGTATTTTGTCTCACCTTGTTGTCTATTGACAGATCACACTCACACCTGGTCCAGCACCTATCATGGAGCCAGATCGTCCTGTGTGTGAAGAATGCCAGGAGACCTTTGAGGATTCTTACCTGTTCCAAAACTTTGAGCATTCCATTTGTGATAGTTGCAGGTAATGCTACCAATTCCCTGGATGTAATATCTTGAAAATGTGATACGACATTTAGTGGAATTCGTTACTGGGTTGCAGGGACCATGATGAGAAGCACAGGCTTATCACCAAGACGGATGCCAAGAATGTCTACATGCTGAAAGACTGTGATCTTGAGAAACGGGAACCAGTACTCAAGTTCATAATGAAGAAGAACCCACACAATGTACGCTGGGGCACCATGAAACTTTATCTTGAGCTGCAGGTACTGCATGTGTCATTTATTTCATACATCATAATATGAAGTGATAGTACAATGCAGAAAAAGTGAAGTTTGCCTGCAAAGTGCTTTTCATTTTTCAGTGAAGGAAATTATTTTATAAATATCACTCTTAACTCAAAATTCTAGACGTTGATTGGTCTCTCCACAGATAATGATGTGCCGTTCACAATAGTTAAACTCAGAACCTTTATATCTATCTTCATAGTGTATCCAGCTATTTGCTGACAACACGTGTTCCACTATGTTTCACTATGAATTTCCTCTTCTTACAAATGATGGGTAAAAAGCACGATGCTGGTTGTATATTTCTGCAGCCACATTCCAAACATGAGGTGTATTCAGTATGTGTATATATATATATATATATATATATATATATATATATATATATATATATATATATGGCTACACATATCAGCATTCTGCATGGAAGAGTTCCTAAATGGAATGTTTATTTACACATTTAAAAATATCGGTGTGCTGTGTAACAGAAAATTTAGTGGTTTACTTGAAGATATTTCTGACTCAGGGCATGGAAGATCACAGGTTGATGGGAGTTTAAGACTCTCGCCTTTATAGACATTTGGCATTATTAGCAGTAGGGATGTCAGTTGTACATGTTTGCCACTTTACTCATTTCTATTGGAGGCTATGTGAACCCGAAGTCATAATGTGGCTGGAAGGATTAGAACTATGGAGAAGTTCTGTAACCCCACCAGGAATAGAATCTATGACCTTCTGGCGGGATTCTTTTATTATAGGATATCGCTTAATTTTCGTCAACTTTGACAAACGATGACGTCAGAACACTGACGTCACAACATGGCTGACATAAACCAACACGACGAGTAAATAAAACTCACTGAGATATCGCCTCAACTAACCCACTAACCTTCTCACGTAAGTTGACCTCATGTCACTGAGATATCACCTCAACTAACCCACTAACCTTCTCACATACGTCGACCTCATGTCACTAAGATATCATCTCGACTAACCCACTAACCTTCTCACATACATTGACCTCATGTCACTGAGATATCACCTCAACTAACTCACTAACCTTCTCACATACGTTGACCTCATGTCACTGAGATATCATCTCAACTAACACACTAACCTTCTCACATACGTTGACCTCATGTCACTGAGATATCACCTCAACTAACTCACTAACCTTCTCACATACGTTGACCTCATGTCAGTGAGATATCATCTCAACTAACCCACTAACCTTCTCACATACGTTGACCTCATGTCACTGAGATATCACCTCAACTAACCCACTAACCTTCTCACATACATCGATCTCATGTCACTGAGATATCACCTCAACTAACCCACTAACCTTCTCACATACATCGACCTCATGTCACTAAGATATCATCTCGACTAACCCACTAACCTTCTCACATACGTTGACCTCATGTCACTGAGATATCATCTCAACTAACCCACTAACCTTCTCACATACGTTGACCTCATGTCACTGAGATATCACCTCAACTAACCCACTAACCTTCTCACATACATCGACCTCATGTCACTGAGATATCACCTCAACTAACCCACTAACCTTCTCACATACATCGACCTTATGTCACTAAGATATCATCTCGACTAACCCACTAACCTTCTCACATACGTTGACCTCATGTCACTGAGATATCACCTCAACTAACTCACTAACCTTCTCACTTACGTTGACCTCATGTCACTGAGATATCTCAACTAACCCACTAACCTTCTCACATATGTTGACCTCATGTCACTGAGATATCACGTCAACTAACCCACTAATCTTCTCACATACGTCGACCTCATGACATCACCCCATTCTCCAATCTAGCCAACATATATTCTCATAAAAACACTACCGGTATCCTATAGTCATATAGACCCCTTCTGGCTTGTGGCGGAACACCTTAACTGCAACATTACAGCATGCACCCACTTGAAGTTATATCAGACATTAATTTTAAAGAATTATTGGGTTTTAGAAGTTAACCTGCTTCACATTACCAGACATTCACAAATTTATTTAATATCTCACTTTTTTGGATTTAGTAATAAAATAATGTAGCATTAAACTACAGGATACGTAAATAGAATGAATTTCATCTTATAGATGTTATTTAATTGATGAGTACAGAAGCCTCAATGTAGGAAGTTGTTGCGAGAGGGGAGGTAGCACAGCCAACATCTTTGCTGAGCTATGGGAAAATGTGGGTTTACAATCACATTACCTGAAGGTTGGCATTCTTATTCAGTGTTATTTGTTTGAGTCTGCACATTCCATATAACAAAAGCAGGTGTATTTTAACTAAAACAGTCGTCCTTAGCAGTCTAGTTATCATTCTGATCATTGTGAACACATCGTTAAATACATTACAAGCATTTTTCGGGACTTCAGAAAAAAAAAATGCATAGGTGTGAAACATATAAAAAAAGTTTTACTGTAATTATCTGAATTACATTAATGAAAGGTAACCAGGTATGGAGAGTTCTAGAGGAAAATCATGAAGGAATTCGAGGTCTGTACTGGCTGATGGTGACATTACTGAAAGATTGTTAATGTAACTATTTTGGGTTGCAAATCATAACATTTCTAATTTCCATTTTAAAAATAAAAGATATGAAATAAAATTAAGGAAAGAAACTCTTTTAATGTAAGTAATACATTACTAGTAAATCACGTGTAGGTAATTGTATTTTTATTTTCGTAAATAAGTGTTAGAAGTTAAAGGACTGTCCACAGGATTTATCATTGTATTGGGAAGCAAAAAGGCAAATGATATTGTATCAAATGCCTTGACATTAAATAAATTAATAATACATTTTCGTAAATAACATGGAAAGGCCTACTACTTGGCGATGATGACGATGATGATGATTATGTAAATAACATCATTTCAGAAGTGAGAAAGGAATAGAAAGAGACGATATTTTGAAAGACAGTTAAGTAAAATTTTATTGAGTCATATTGCTATTGATGTAACAGGTGGAGAAACGTGCACTAGAAGTATGGGGTTCGGAAGAACAGTTGGAGGCTGAGCGGGAAAGGAGAGAAGAAGAACGTGCCAAGTCTAAAATGAAAAAGTACAATAAACAGTTGAAGGGTATGTTGTTTTTATAATACTGCTTTATAACACAGTTGTGCCTCAGTATTAGTATCCTGAGCTTACAAGGAAAGGATTTAAGTTAAAAACCCTGGTTGATACACATTGAATTAATAACTTGTGTTGGGTAAGCCCGTGGTAGGGCAATATAGGGGTTTTATCTGGATACTTCAGTTTCCCTGTGACATGCCAACAATTCTTCAACCTCATCATGCATAATGAGTGTAATTTAGACCCAACACCTATGGTGCTGTCTGAATAGTCTTTGATGAACTAAGTGGTCAATGTTTCTTGACATGAGCGTTATATGAGTCATGCTCATAGAGTCAGATGAATAACAGCAAGTTATGGCCCTGCCTTTGCAAATAATAATAATAATAATAATAATATATGTATGTATTTATTCACACTGCAAATAGGTATATACCTGGTGGCAGTGGTAACTAATTACACTCAATAATGACAATTAATAATAAACACAACTAATAAAAAATAATAATTAATAATAATAATAATCATCATCATCATAATAATAACAAGGAGCATCCTAAGTTAAATGAAGCATGGTCACTTAAAATAACATTTAAAGTAAATCTAATTTGTATCTTAACCCTAAGTTCGAACTAAGATCCACGAGTGTGATAGGTTCATACTTGCACAAGCACCTTTCAGCACTACACTTATTTCGCTGTCAACTCACTCACTGCACTGATTCTACCTGATTTCACTAACACTTCTAACCATTTCACTGTTCAAATACTTTGCATAGCCACTGACACCAACACATTTCACTTACACAATAGACTTCACTGACACAACACACTTCCTCACTGATAGAACACTTCAAATAACAAGATATCAATTACACCCTTTAAATAGTGTGTATAATATACTACCATCTATTAGTAAAGTCCTTAAGCCTATTTTTAAATATATTTTTGGTTATTGGTAATAATAATAATAATAATAATAATAATAATAATAATATCCTAACCATGTTTACAACGAAGATCGAAGGCTCTGGTTTGAAAAGCAGGTTCAAGTAAAGTTTTACCCTATCACCTATTTCACCAAACACAACTGAAGTATTGTGATGATACAAGAAACAGATTTCCGATTTTGACACAGGTTTGAGCATTCTTTTCATATATATATATATATATATATATATAAAACTTTTTTTTCCCATGCTGTCATTATGTCTACAACATTTTCTCTTCAAGTAGCCCTACTGTTTAAATATCTTCGTTACAGTGATTCAGTTGAACTACTTAAAAAATATGCTAAATTGTAATTAATAAAATGAGTCACGTGAATATAAAAACATTCATTTGCACCTACGACAGGCCACTTGACTGCTGACTTATCAGAATACATTATTCCTTAGTCTTCATTATGTATTCTTGCTGAAAGGCATATAACTGAACTTGGTTTCTTTCAACAACGAATGATTCAGTTCCTTTTTATTAATTGAATATTTATTTCTTAAACATTTATAATTTTCATACTTTTGTTGACAGCTCTTCGTATGTCAGTAAGAAGCAGTCTCTATGACCGTACGAACAAGTCCTCACATGTACATCAGTTTGGACCAGAAACATTCAATGAAGAGGATGATACTTACTCGCATACCTGTACTACTTGCAGTTACAGTGAAACATTTGAAAAGATGTGAGAGGTGTTAATATGTACTAGTATGTATCACAGGGCTGGTCCCACCTGGTAACGATACATTTACAAGATTTAATGAAATAAGAAACTAGTTGTAGTTAACTGGAAACAGTGACATTGGCAGTAATAACTTTTCTATGTTATTTTTATACCATATTATAAAGTTTTTTTTTTTTATTGTTAGAGAAAGAGACGTAAGGATCAGGATTTTTATATTTGTTATATAGCCAGATGGCTCTTAAGACATTGAAATATGTTGCATGAAATTACAATTCTGAAATTACTGTGAACCTAGCATAACCAATATAGCATCAAGGATTGGAGGAATTTTGAGGTATGAATTACTGTGAATTTAGCATAACCAATATAGTGTCAAGGCATGGGGAATTGTGAGATATGAAAACACTGATTTATAGGCATAAATAATTGTGTAGATTCCCACTTGGATTCACAAAGGGCCTATTTACAACTGTCTTATAGTACTCAGTTTTGTCAGCATACATGGCAGATCATCATTGGGTGATGATGTATGTGGACAATACAAAAATCATGCATAACATACGAACCCATCTTTACATAAAATTCTGAAAGGGCTCTACAGCAGATGCAGCTGCCACTTATGGTCATGAGCTTCTCTGGGCTTGTTACAAACCAGCTACTACTTGAGTGCTTATGTATATTGTCCAATGAAAGGCAGTGGCTATAATAACCATTTAACACTTCAATTGGCAACCTTGGAGGGATAAGCAAGTTTATCATCTTATTAGAGATGAATAAAGAAGGCTTTCCGATGCTCTTAATGTCTACTGGACCTTCTGTCATCTTTGGGACATGCTTTTGTATCATTCTCAAAATTGGAGTTATAAGCTCAGCATCCTCTCGAAATCCATCAACCAGATGGTAATTAGCAGACATTATCTCGCCAGGATTCTGCAAGACGTGGATGTGGAATAGAACATCTTTCTCCGAAGTGTCTGATAAGCTTCACTGGTCTGCTCGTCTGCTAAGACGAACTGTGTGTTGCAAGTTCATCAGCAGAACAAGGGCGAATACTGTTTTTTAAAAGAACTCTGTCATAATTGTTGAAGAACTCTTTCACATTGCTGGGATTAAAATTAGTCGCACGCGAAAGAGTGGTGTTCTCTGGTTTTCTTAGACTTAATGAAAGATGCCACTTCATGAAATCTTGCATTCAGTCAACACCAGCACATTTCCATTCCTCCTAGGACTTAGGGATTTACTGTTCAGGTGTTTGGAATACTCATATGCAAATTCTCTAATATCCTTGTATGTCAACCCATAGTGAATTTGTAAACAGATTTTTAAATACTCAAGCATTACTTCTTGTGCGCAATTCAATACTTGATTAGTTGCTTATTTGGATGAAAATGCATTCTAGTTTGGAGTTGCTAACACATGTTGACTCTGTGCATCAGTTCCCAAAATATTTTTATGTTTTTTAGGCCCGGTTTCTGAAACTTATGATATCCACTATATAGCTTTATCCAATGGAGAAGTGTTGCCGAAATGTGTTTATCCAATGTATAAATCTCAGAATAACTTATCCCCCGAAAAATGAAGGAATAACTCTTTATCCACTGAATAAGTTATACAATATGGCGAATGCGTAAATGTTACAAATTACTAGTAAATATTATATTAATAGCAAGATGAACATTTCTTCATCATCATCATCATCATCATCATCATCATCATCTTCCTCGTAAGAAGAAGAAATGTTAATGCCGATATGACAGCGACAATTTCGTGACCGAAATAACTCTTTTGATGTATATGACGATGGTGAATTCAAGAAACGATTCCGGTTATTGAAAGAACTTGTAATGAATCTCCTTCATGAAATGGGCCCACATCTGGAACCAAGAACAAGAAGAAATATGGCGATATCAGGAATGAACCGGCTGCTTTTATGTCTTCGTTTCTATGCGTGTGGCAGTTTTCAGGTTGTGATTGGGGACAGTATAAATGTTAATAAATCTACAGTTAGCAGGATCATTAGGAAAGTGACACATTACATCGCCCTACTTCGACCCAATTATGTAAAAATGCCAGAAACTGATGCAGAGGTGACTAACACTAAAACACAGTTTTTTAATATTGCGGGGTTTCCTGGTGTGCTTGGATGTGTGGATGGCACGCATGTGCGAATTCAGTTTCCTGGTGTGCTCGGATGTGTGGATGGCACGCATGTGCGAATTCAGTTTCCTGGTGTGCTCGGATGTGTGGATGGCACGCATGTGCGAATTCAGTTTCCTGGTGTGCTCGGATGTGTGGATGGCACGCATGTGCGAATTCAGTTTCCTGGTGTGCTCGGATGTGTGGATGGCACGCATGTGCAAATTCAGTTTCCTGGTGTGCTCGGATGTGTGGATGGCACGCATGTGCGAATTCAGTTTCCTGGTGTGCTCGGATGTGTGGATGGCACGCATGTGCGAATTCAGTTTCCTGGTGTGCTCGGATGTGTGGATGGCACGCATGTGCGAATTCAGTTTCCTGTTGTGCTCGGATGTGTGGATGGCACGCATGTGCGAATTCAGTTTCCTGGTGTGCTCGGATGTGTGGATGGCACACATGTGCGAATTCAGTTTCCTGGTGTGCTCGGATGTGTGAATTCAGTTTCCTGGTGTGCTCGGATGTGTGGATGGCACGCATGTGCGAATTCAGTTTCCTGGTGTGCTCGGATGTGTGGATGGCACGCATGTGCGAATTCAGTTTCCTGGTGTGCTTGGATGTGTGGATGGCACGCATGTGCGAATTCAGTTTCCTGGTGTGCTTGGATGTGTGGATGGCACGCATGTGCGAATTCAGTTTCCTGGTGTGCTCGGATGTGTGGATGGCACGCATGTGCGAATTCAGTTTCCTGGTGTGCTCGGATGTGTGGATGGCACGCATGTGCGAATTCAGTTTCCTGGTGTGCTTGGATGTGTGGATGGCACGCATGTGCGAATTCAGTCTCCTGGTGGAGACAATGCCGAAGTGTATAGAAACAGAAAAGGATATTTTTCTTTGAATGTGCAAGTGGTGTGTAATGCAAAGCTAGAAATATGTGACATTGTTTCCCGGTAAGGCTCAACTCATGACAGTACTGTTTTCGATTCTTCACATCTTCGTGCCCATTTAGAGACAGGAGAAATAGTTAGCAGTTACATTCTTGGTGATAGTGCCTATCCTTGCCGAAGGTATCTTATGACACCTATTATTAATCTGGAACAGTGGCTGAAATCAGGTACAATACAGCTCACACAAAGACGAGGAATTGTGTGGACAGAACAATTGGAATATGGAAGAGGAGGTTTCCTTGCTTGTCTTTAGGAATGAGGACAAAATTGCAAACAACAGCAGCTGTAATAGTAGCAACAGCTGTACTACATAACATGGCGAAGAGAGATGACCTACCTGATGAGTTACATGAACAATTACCTGACGTGGATTATGACCACGCTGTTCATAACAATGATGCTGAAGGGAATGCAGTACGAATGGAAATAATTAACACATTTTTCAATTAATATTTATAATATAATTGGACTTATTGGACACAAATTACAAAATATAGCCTAATCCAAACATTTTGCTTTATATTCAGCTTTCTTGTATTCTATCTCTAGTTTTTTTAATTCAATTTCATACTCAATTAATTGCATTTTCGCTTTATGTTCCATTTCCATATGCTGTAATTTTACCTTATGTTCTTCTTGAATTAAATGTATTTCTTCTTCTGCTTTTTTCACTTTTATTTCGATCATACTGTTTTTGTTTATGCACTTTCGTACAGCACCTTTCTGTTGTGAAGTTCCAGTTGTAGGATGAGACTGTGTGGTAGTTGGTGTTGACTGTGATGTGTCAGTTGAAGGGTGTGGTATTGTGTCTAGTGTTGTTTGTGTTGAAATAGTTGTAAGATGAGGGACTGATGATACTGTCGATTGTGTGGTACAGGCTGTTGTAGGTTGATGTACCGGTACTGCAGTTTCTTCTGATTGTGAGTCCAAAACACGAAGCGATGCATCTTCTAATACACACAGGTCTACTTGATTGTCTTGTGCTCCAGATGTTCCTAAATAGTCAGCTGCATCCACCTCTACTTCGTATATCACATCGTCTAAAAATAAAAAGTATTGAAATTTAAGGCCCATTCACAATGAAAGTTAAACGTAAACGTAATAACATAAAACTTAAACGTGTAAAATTACTGGGATGTTCATATATTTAGGACTGATTCCTACATATATTTACAGTGACTTACCATGACCAAAGTATTGTGCACTTGAATCATATGCCGTTTCTAGTGGTTCAAACTGAGGCTGAAGCAAGTTTATTATTTTTGAACCCGTTTCACTCAGGTTAGGAATGAATACCCCACCACCAGTTTTGTACCTCTCCATCTGCAATTAATTAAACAGAAACGAATATTTTATACAGGTTGTCATAAGAGATACACACTCACCATTTTCGACGAGCATTCTATGTTTAAAATTATTCCTACCTTGTCTCTGTTTAAATCCTTTCTAGCTGCTTTTTTTCATACAGTTGTACAAAGCATGAAGCTGCTTTGCAGAGCGTGGCCCTGTACGGCAAGACGCATTGTATTTAATAGCGATCTCTTCCCATGCTTTGTTTTTTGTTCTTACGGTTACAGAATCTGTCATTTTATTTTCAATTATGTGCTTGTAATCGGCGATTAATTCAATCACAAAGTTCTTTTCAAAATCGTCGAAATTCTTCCCACGTTTAGCAGCCATTGTGTAATTAATATCGATAGCAATACTTTTATTTTAAATTTCGTCCAATAGTAATATGTAATGCTCCTGACCACGTGATCAGAGAGAATCTAACCATGGATATTCAACCATGGTACAACCATGCAAATACAGGTGTCGACATCTATTAGCAGCAGAAGTAACTTCTTATCCAATGCATTGTTATTTCATCTGTAGATTTGCTTTCAGAAACGGACGTGTGTTTATCCATTAGAAAAAAGATATAAAATGGATAGCTAAGTAGTAGATATCTCAAGTTTTATGCAATCAGGCCTTAATTGTTCTGCAAGGTCATTGGTTTCAAGTTGTAACATTTAGCTGCTTCTCGAACACTCATTATTTGATCTAATATGGCATTAGTGGCTGAAGCCACGTCGTCTTCTGGAATCTCATGTCTTTTATATATATATATATATTCTCTGACCATGTCTGAAAAAACAGTTTCGTTTATTGTTATTCCATCATTAATAAAATTTATTCATTAATATAAATTATTTTATTAGGCCAATATGGGCAGAAGGAATTATGGGGTACAATGATACACTGTACCAAACTACTACTCATACTGTGTAGCTTACCAGTGTGCCCCCCACGCATGTTTGATAAAAATGTGATCCATCTATATAACAATATATTATTTCTGACAATATTCCTAATATAGTCAGTTTTGAAGCTGAATTTTTACTTCGTTGTTTCATCATATCAAAATAATAAAATCTCTGCTTACCTATCAGATTAACTTTGTTGAGTAAATATCGCAAAAAAAATTTTGAAGCACAAAAAAAAAAAACTGACTCATCCAAACTCAGAATATAAAATGGAAGCTACCTAATTCCCTCCAGAAGTAGTATACCTTGTCTCCTGGTATAAATTTGAAGCTCATTCAATTGTTTTTGAGCGGGATATTTGAATTGTACCAAACTGCCCTCTTCTCCCCTATATCAAAAACATTTTATTACCACATTTTACACACAAATATAATAATATTTACACTTACAATAAATGTTTTACAGAAATTGTGCAATAAGACAATACGAAATTGAAGTTAAAGACAGAAACTATTTGATCACTTTCACCACTTGTCCAGACTGGCATGATTTTTATATCTGTAATAATAATTAAAAACCTTAAATGACATAAACTATGAAAATAAAAGAATAGGGATCATTCAAATAATACCAGAAATTTGTTTATACAGCATCTAAGGCAATGTCATTTTAAAACCTAAGTTCAGTATTATTTCTTTTTATTTTCATGGCAGTGATTCATAAAATCCATGATAACATGGCTTGAGATATATCTTTTTTTTGTTTGCTTAGAGTATACAACCTGTGTTTTCCCATAGGCATATCACAGGATATTTACAATTTTATACACAGGATATTTACACTGTTATACACTTATATTTCGGATGCTATTTTTGAAGTAAACAGTAGATGTTGTTGATGAAACTTGTCACTCTTACTGTGTTTATGTGTGTTCTCATCATCTGGTGCAGATTTTGCTTCGACAGTATTGAAGTGTGAAGTTGAAAAGTGCGTGCATTCTGTCAGTAAATGTATTCCTGTCTGAGGTGTTTTCTTGGGGCAGCTGCATAATGGAGACGGTGATTTGTTAATTCTGTGCAGGTATGATTTGAAGCATCCGTGGTTTGTCAGGAATTGGGCGAGGATATAGTTTGGTCTTAGGGATATTGAGAGTCTGTGTGTGATGGATGGAGTATACTGTTTGGTATGTAATGCTACCTCTGTATGTATGTATGTAGCATTCCAGATGCTTATATAATAGTTTTGGATTAGTCGTTTAGAAAGGGGTAGTGGGATGGAGTTATATTCTATGGTGTTTCTATATCTGGCTACAATGTTGGCCAGATAGTTGGCTCTTTCGTTGCCCTTAATTCCTGAGTGGCCTTTGATCCAGATCAGTGAAATCTCGGTAGTTTTCTTAAGCTTTATAATTTTCTTTCTGATGTACACTGCAATCAGCTGTGTCGTTCTTTTGTTTGCTACTGTATGAAGTGCAGCTTGCGAATCGACACGGATGCCATACGATGTTTTATCCTTACGTTGGGATATAATCCAATCAATTGCCATTTTGATTCCAATGAGTTCTGCTTGGAAAACCGTGCATTCGTTTCCTAATCTTTGAGTTCCTGTGTATATTTCTAATGATTTTTGTACTGCTACCACTCCTACTCCGTGTTCCTCCATTTTGGAGCCATCTGTAAATAACTGTACATTGGTTGAGCTAACTTTGCCACTGAAGTCCACATTTAATATGTTGTCTATTGGATGTATTCTGGCGGCCGGGTAGCTCAGTTGGTAGAGCAGCTGGCTACGGACTGAAAGGTCCGGGGTTCGATCCCAGGTGGTGACAGGATTTTTTTCTTCTTGCCAAACTTTCAGAACGGCCCCAAGGTTCACTCAGCCTTCTATAAAATTGAGTACCGGGTCTTTCCCGGGGGTAAAAGGCGGTCAGAGCGTGGTGCCGACCACACCACCTCATTCTAGTGCCGAGGTCATGGAAAGCATGAGGCTCTACCTCCATGCCCCCCAAGTGCCTTCATGGCATGTTACGGGGATACCTTTACCTTTACCTTATTGGATGTATTCCACTGCATTTGGTTGGTAGTTCTGCTTTCCTAAGCTTGAGAATAACAGCATTGGTAGGTGTGCCTCGTCTAACTGCTCTTATGTTTTTTGTAGAGGTGCAGAGCTTGCTATGGCTTGAGATATTTATTCAAAGCTATTAGATCCTTTTTTTTTATGTTGAAATAGGGAGCCATTCTGAGTACAATGGAGGGGAATTTATAGTAGGTTTGGGGAACTAATGTGTCCTTGGTTACCCCATCTCTTCAAGAGGGAGTAACAATGCCATGACTGTAGCACATTGTGACTAGCCCTCACAAAAATTGCCTCTGAACTAAGTTTTAGCCACATTACGCGAGTTATTTTCAATTCAGGATCTCGTTGTATGTCTGATTCTATCTGGCTTAAGTCTGACTGATCCATCTCTTTGACAGTAAAAGGTGTTATTACACATGCTTCACCTATTATATATTTCCAGTTAATCGATATTATCTAGCAAATCTGGCTTTCAAGTGTAGCTCTCTATGAAGCAGACTTGAATAATTTTAAGGGAAAATTGTTCCGGGGCCGGATATCAAATCTCAGGACTTTTCTCTTAGCGCACAAATACTCTACCGACTGAGCTACCCAGGAACTACACCCAACACCGTCTCAAGAAATTATTCGATATTATCTAGATCCTGTTTCTCCTTGTATTATAGTCTTATCTATATAGATAAGATATTATGTAGATTTGTCATTATCATCATCCTCCTCTTATCGTGTCGTCCTTTCGGAAGATCGGTTTCAATATGTAGATTTGTAAGAAACATAATTAACTAACTTCTTCAAATAGAACCAGCCAAAGAAAAAGACATAGCCTATATTACTAGCACATGATTGATATACATTCTTCCACTTACCTCAATTGGATGTGATTTCCCTTCGATCTGTGTTCCTTTGGTTGACATAATTCTGTGATGTGACATGGCAGCATTTTGTGTGCTTGATTCAAGTAGTGCTTTTGTAAATTGAGACATCACAGTTGATAATGGTGTTCAAGTCTTCAAGTCAAGGATATTCTCAACTTGTTTGCAGTTGACGTCTGCGTGAATATTTCTTCTTGTACAACAATAGTCTTCTGTATTATCTCGGAGGTGCAGCTTGTGGCAGGGCATGAATTTGTTTGGTCCCCCCCCCCCCCCCGGAGTTAATCCGAGCTTTGCAAGTCTTTCAGTACACTTAGAAGATGCTTTATTATATTATAAATGAGAAGCATGGAAATATTTGGTGAACTAGCCTAATCCCTATGACCTGCATTTACACAAAATTAACTTTCACCAAAGTGGAAACTAATTTTATGGCAAATAATCTCTTCAAAAATACAGTATTGCAAACAATATAATATACTTCTTGTAGTCTATTTACTAGCACGAATTAGACCATAAAAATTACCGACTATTGTAGTTAACTGTATTAATTTACCGACTAATGAACACAAGATGCAAAGGTTTAAGTACTGTATTTGTGAAAATGCATTTTTAACATCTTAAGTTAATTTTGTGAAAATGTGACTTCAATTCATTCATTGCACAGCAGTGATAAAATAGCCATAATTTACAAAGCCAAAATGTTAGCAACATAATATCTCATATCAATTTCATTTTTGCTATCATTGTCGTCATCCTCAGCATAATTTTCTTCTTCACATTTGTGTTCATATCCATGGTTATATTTATGATCAGAATCCTGAAAATAAAATCATCTGTTAGTGCTGTGTCATGGATAAATATAACAGAATGCGTAACTTACTGAGTTTCCTGTCTCACACGCTAGAGGTGCTAATGTAGAAATTGATCTTGCTGCCATCTCTTGTCAGGGAGCGAACTTATTACATCTACCAGCACACCAAGTGGCGAAAAGAAAAACTAATTACTCTATGCATTTAGCAGCGCACCTGGTGGCGAAAAAGTTAAACTATGCATAAAGTATTTCCTCCCTTCCCCTAACTATTTTCAAACTAACCTAATTTAAAATAAAACATTTACATTTTTATTCCTCACATCATCTTTCACAGAAAATTCTTACTGGAGCCAACAGGAAGATGAAAGAGCCGATCTATTTTAAAATATAACCAAACAGAGACAGGAAAGAAAGCAAAAGGTTAGATAATTGGGATTGTATTCTTTGGGTATTTAGTGTACAGCACAATGGAAAAGTCTGCAAAAACTACTTAGATAATTCAATTTATTATATTACTATTACTTTACAATACATTCAACAACACTATTTTTACAATGTCCATAAACATCACTGTTTAACATATACTGCTTATACACATACGTAGTATCACTTTATGTCCACTTCTTTGTAAGTTTCTGGCTGCCATCTTGTCTTCTCGAGCAACATCTCGAATGGATAAATAGAAAACTCTGGGTAATCTACCCAACATATAATTCTAATGTTCACCACCTACGATGTCGGGTACTGGTCTTATTTGGTCCCCTGGCCATAAGATGGTGCTGACCGCAGTTTCACATCCTATTATACAGGGTGTATCAAAAATATGTGTACAAACTTCAGGCATGGGTTTCTTACACCAAAAGAAGGAAAAAAGTTCATATGAACATATGTCCCATAATCCTTTGTTTCCCCGTTAGGAACTGTTCAACACATTGGTACACTCATAATATGCCAACACACGAAACTCATAACCAATGCTCGAAATGTCCTCCTCTTGCTTCTAGACACGCATGCACTTGTCGAATCATGGACTGTCGCACCCTTTCAAATACTCCGGGATGATGTCGAATGGTTTTGCAGGCTTCCATAACACGTCGATGAAGAGTTTCTTGATCCGGGATGTCTGCTCCATAAACCAATTGTTTAAGGTGCCCCCAAAGATAAAAATCCAAAGGATTGAGGTCGGGAGAACGTGCTGGCCATTGAACTGGTCCTCCTCTGCCTATCCATCTGTCATGGTAGACACCAGTCAGTGTATCTCGAACAAGGCGACTAAAATGTGCTGGAGCCCCATCATGCATGAACCACATGTTTTGTCTTATGTTCAGAGGCACATCTTCGTGCATTAATTCTGGAAGAGTGTTTTGGATAAAGTCCCTGTAGATAGCACCTGTAAGACGTGCTGGTAGAACGTATGGACCTACCAGACAGTCACCTACAATTCCAGCCCACACATTAATCCTAAATTGTTGCTGATGTCTAGCCTGAAATACAGCACTAGGATTACGATCTGCCCATATGTGTTCATTGTGGAAATTGGTAATTCCATCTCTCCCAAATGTTGCCTCGTCTGTAAACAAAACTGATGAGACAAACAATGGATCGGCTATTTGTGCTAGAAACCATCGGCAAAAGTTCTCCCGTGGTGGATAATCGGCAGACGAAAGGCCCTGCACACGTTGCATATGATACAGATACAAGAGCTGCTCGTGAAGTACCCTCCATGCTGTACTGTGTGATGTATCAGTTGCCACAGCCAATTGTCTTGTACTGATACCTGGATCGTCTTCGACACAGTGTAAAATGTCTTCTTCGAGGTTCGGCGTACGAACAACTCTTGGTCTTCCTCGATCACCAGTCTGTGGTGCAACGGTTCCTGTCTCAGCAACGCGATGATACACAGCAACAAAGGTTTGATGATTCGGTTGTCTTCGGTCTGGAAACGCCATCTGATACAGCCGTACAGCCTCGCGTCCATTACCATTCGCGCGACCATACATAAAAATGATGTCAGCCTACTCACGAAATGAATATCGTCCTGCCATGGTTGAACGAAACATGTTAACTCACTCCACGTTCACAATTGCAACGTTGAAGACAGACTAATGACAAATGACACATGTAAACAAGTCTCCATGGCAACACTTCGCCATCTGCAGTCCATTTCTGATACGAGTCACAGCCTTCTATGAATGAGTGCATAAAGAAATGAAGTTCTTTTGGTGTAAGAAACCCATGCCTGAAGTTTGTACACGTATTTTTGATACACCCTTATCCATGGCCATGTGAAGAACACAACAGGCTCAGACTCTAATGAAGTGAACTATATCCAGTATACTTCTCAATTTGATATGGTACAGTTGCCTAAACTTCTGCTTCAAAAGATCCAAACAGTATTCGATGACATATCTGGAGTTTGATAATTTTGTGTTGCAGTTTCTCTGTATTCTAGTTATTTGTCCTATATCTGCAAAAGGTTTCAGTAGATTCCTTGTGCATGGGTAGCCACTGTCTCCCAGAATGTAATGATCTTGACATTTTTCTTGTAGGGAGTTTGCCAGTGGTGATATCTAAAGACCCTACTGTCATGGACAGACCCAGGAAAACCTACAAATATGTCCTGAATTCTTCTCTGGTGGTCACATACAACTTGTATTTGAATAGAATGGAAATATTTTTCTATTTAAATAGGAATCTGAATCATTGGAGGGATTGTCAATTTTAATATGACTTCCATTGGTAACACCAATAACTCCAGGAAAACCATTTTCCCTCAAGTTCCTTTCTAATTCTTTTTTTCTTGTGGAGTGGGCCAAGAAACTATATGTTCTGACAAGTTTCTTAAGAAATATGTAACTTTCCTGATGATTTTGAATAGACTACTTATTGAAATACCAAATCGGTCAGCAACATCTCTGAATGAAATGTCTAGTGAGCAGCATTATTGTATAATAATTTGCTGGAATGAACCAAACTTTCTATGCTGTCCTGATTGATAATTAAAATATAATGTAATATATTTGTCATTAAGCATTTCTTTCGGCGAGATGGTACTTCACAGATTTTGCATACAATATCATCCCACCTTATTACATCGCAATTTATGCAAGCCATATCTTACTTAATTCATTCTTCCACTAAGGTTCTTTTAAGTGTATCTTTGTCACCTCCCACTCCCCACACTACCCATCTATTACTTCCTCACTTCTCATACTAGTGATGATCCACTATTGGCAGCCACACTTATTCCAACCCCCCACTTTACTTCACTTGACATTGTCATTCTTGCCCCCCCCTCCCTATTATCTACTACCCCACCACACCAACTCCTTAAATCATATTGTTTCTTCTTGTTATTATCCCCTCTTCCTTCACCACTGCCCCTGGTTCTTTTTCATCACCCCTCCTCGACTGTCTCATCGTTATTTTCTCTTCACACTGTAATTCTCTTATCATCTTCGGTATAGCTAATCTTCTCCAGTTTCGCTGTGGTCGAATTCTGTCGCATTTGCAGTATTTCGCTACAGGTAATTAAAATAGTGTAACAATTCAAATTGTTGAGAGGCACTTTCTGCTACTTGCTGGTTTACACGAAAATGCTCAATAAATTCGCTGTTATTGTATCTAGCGACGGTATGTTAAAAATAACTTTCATTTTTGGGCCTTCTGTTTCCTCAAATAATTCTAGCAAGCCTAACTCATCCCCACTGGATATATATTCCATATCGTTATCACTAGAAGTGCTTGAATCAGACATCTGAAAGAATAATTACAGGCCTACATTAACTTCTATTTTAAAACATTTCTGGAAAATAATTTTATTACAGTTAATCTGTATCAAGAGTATACTCATCATATGCGGTAAAACTTTAGAATATCTTCCTGAGTAATGACAAAATTATACAAAGACAACAGTACTAAAATACAATTTATTACATATTTAGGACAGGTTATGTTATAAAAAAAAACATGCAGAAAACGGATGGTAAAACTATCTTAATGCGAATGCATCAGCTATGATTAGAGATTGGTTTGCACTTGATTTGCAAATCAATTCTGACTGTCAGGAATCGATTTGTGACAGTTTGACATGCTGTAAGAACAGGTCAGAATTTGAAGTTATTGCTATACGAACGGTAAAATTCATGTGTGCATGCTTGTGACAGTTCAAACCAGTTTGAAACTGCTGTAGAAATAAATCTATTATGTTGCTATACTTGTTTTTTTGAAAGATGGGACATGACAGTTAAGCGGCCGAGCTTGGAACTACAGTGCTATGTTGCCAATATGAACTACCATGCTGCCAGCTGATGGAAGCTAGCAATTGACATTAAGATGGCTAACGTTAAAACATTAATTGACAATTGACGCGGAGGTAAGAAAACAATACAAAAATCGACAGAGAATAAACACGAAACATACCAATGCTAACATTGTGTGCACAATAAATGTCGCCAAGAGAGCTATTAAGCACTCGCCAAGTGGAAACGGTAAGTTTGGCAACTCAACCGTTGTTACCATGGCAACAGGCCTACCACGCTATGTGACATTCAGTTGTTTTCCGATCGCAATGCTCCTGTCATGTCCCATCTTTAAAAAAAACAAGTATAGTCAGCAATGTATGAAGTGGAGGGGGAAAGGAACTGGCCATCTTACCCCATTAACTCCTAGTTTAGTTGTGTCATGAGTGGTCTTATTGGTGTCACTTATGATATTCAAACCTGTCTTCGGACAGTTGACTAAAGAACAGCATATAAAGCATAAGAGCAAGTAATGTGATGCTGAAAAAATAGTTCGAGATTTCCAGTGTAATACACGTGGTCAGCAACACTTCGAAAAAATGGTTTCGAGTATGCCATCTATGTACAATGATTCCTCCTAAACTACTGGAACGGATTTTGTTTCATACTGAGTACTATAAGACAATTAATCCAGATATGATACACATGAAGTATAATAATTTATAATTAAAAAATTAATAGATCTTTACAGTAATTGAAATCCAAAACACAAAATGGTGATGAACTTAATGTATTCTAATGATTTTTTCTTAAATATTGTTTATTGCATAAGCTGAAGAGAGATGAAATAGGAGTTGAGGAGTATGTTCCTACACACCAATGTTCTGCGGGGGGGGGGGGGGGGGGTCGACCTGGTTGGCGAGTTGGTAGAGCGCTGGCCTTCTATGCCCAAGGTTGCGGGTTCGATCCCGGGCCAGGTCGATGGCATTTAAGTGTGCTTAAATGCAACAGGCTCATGTCAGTAGATTTATTGGCATGTAAAAGAACTCCTGCAGGACAAAATTCCGGCACATCCGGCAATGCTGATATAACCTCTGCAGTTGCGAGCGTCGTTAAATAAAAAACATAACATAACATTTGCGGGGGGGGGGGGCATTATTATATGCGGAATTTGTACTTTCGTTGCGAATTTTGTTAGAGTCTATTAAGTCTCCACACCATACTAGCTAAGCTAGATATTACAGTCACTAACCTTAGTGAATAAGTGCATCATTATTATATATCTGTTATGTGTAAGTGAACTATTAAATGCAGAGTTTCATGAACATAAATAAATATTAGAAATGATTACCGGTACAATATATGTGTAGCTATTTTATATATGTTTGTATAAAACTAGTTATATTGTACTTTCTTAAACTGTACAATGTGCAAATGAAGTCAAAATGTCTTACCTGTGGAAACTACAAATAATACATTTTTGTCAACAGTCCAGAAAACAAAAGTGAATCTTGTGTGTTCATATTAAAAGATTTAATTTTTGTATATCTTTTTAAACAATAGTTCAAGAAAAGAACTAGCTATAAAACAGTAACATAATTTGCAGTATGACAAAGGAACTGAATTGTTGTGAAACTTATAAAATGTATGAAAAATTATATGTTAACTTCTTAATGAGCGCGTTTTATGACACGTAATTCATATAGTTCATGTAACTTTAAATTTGCCAAATATATGTATTTTATTGTTTCATATATATTTATGTGTGTAGTGTCCACATTTTATTAATACTCAGTCGGTATCAAAGACGACATTTAACTTTGAAGACATAAGATAAGAGTTTGTTTATTGATTAGACCTTCTCAGATGCCGCTCCGTCACAAGAAGCTAACACATGACTACCAATGATGCATTTAGCATTTTTAATTGACGTGCCAATATCAACTCTACGTAGAGTACAAAACACCATTGCCATATGTCATTTCATTTATTGCATTCCATAGATCTTACATTAGCATTGAAGCTTTAAGATGTAAGTAATTTTACAACATAACAATTTTTTTGGCGAGATGTCATGAGATGAGGCCGAGGATTCACCACAGATTATCTGGGATTTGCCTTATGGTTGACATAAATAAGTCCACGCCTGTGGAGTAACGGTCAGCGCGTCTGGCTGCGAAACCAGGTGGCCCGGGTTCGAATCCCGGTTGGGGCAAGTTACCTGGTTGAGGTTTTTTCCGGGGTTTTCCCTCAACCCAATACGAGCAAATGCTGGGTAACTTTCGGTGCTGGACCCCGGACTCATTTCACCGGCATTATCACCTTCATTTCATTCAGACGCTAAATAACCTAGATGTTGAAAAAGTGTCGTAAAATAACCCAATAAAATAAAAAAAAGACATAAATAAATATATTGCTAATGGTAATTGTAACTAGGAATGATCTTTACAGTGGAAACGTGACAACTCCTGACATTGCAAGCAAGTGTTGATGTGTGCAAAAAAGATATATCACAGCACAAAGTCTTCCGACTGGGTATTAAATGAACGTGCCAACTATACTGTTTGTGTATTCTCTCTCCCTCACCGTCCCTACTTTTCCTTCACCCATTAGTTCAGTATGTGCAACCAACCGTCTGAGCACCAGTTTTCTGTGTGCTTTATTTGAAGCAACATCATTATTAATTTACTATGTCGGAATTTACAATTGAAAACGAGACTTTCAAATTAGCCAATCTCAGAAAATTATATTTCTGCTAATTTGGGTAAATCAGATTTCGTGACTAGACATATAGGAAAAAATAAAATGAATATAAGCTTTTAGTATGAAACACTCGAATATATTGAAAAACGCAATTGACTATACAGTAACTAAGGTGGTGTTAACCTTCAATGGTTTTCTCCCTTAGTGTTGCTAATGGATTATTTTTTTTTAATTTGCATATACGAGGCTATTCATAAAGTGACTTCCGTTTTCATATAGCGTGCGTAACAACAGAGACAGTGGCACCGCTCTTGTGGTGGAGTGTACCTTGAAGCAGTATGCGTTGAGGAGCGGTAGAGTCAAGGTTGTCTCTTTGTTCCTCTCTGAGCTGTGTGCTGCAATTGCAAGTCCCGCCAGGTGTGAGGTACATTCTGTAATAAGATTTCTTGTGGCCAAAAACTGTAAAGCTAGTGAAATCCATTGCCAACTTTGTGAAGTTTATGGGCCAGATGTAATGAGTTGAGATGGTGCAAGACAATGGTGCTGTATGTTCAAAAATGGGCGAACCAATGTCCGTGATGAAGAGAGAAGTGGTTGACCGAGTATCGTGACTGCAGATCTGATTTGTTTGGTTGATGAAAGGGTTAGAGCAAACCGCAGGTTCACTATGTCGGAGCTTAGTGAGGATTTTCCACAGATGAGTCGTACTCTTCTGTACAAAGTGATTACCGAAGATTTGGGCTACCGGAAACTTTCTGCCAGATGAGTGCCTAAACTCCTTTCTGAGTAATAAAAGGCTCAGCGGATGGGAGCAGCACTGTCCTTTCTTGAGTGTTACGAAAGAGAAGGTGATGCTTTTCTCGATCAGATTGTGACAGGAGATGAGACTTGAGTGCGGTATGTGAATGCAGAAACAAAGCTTCAATAATGCAGTGGGGCCATACTCACTCCCCGAAAAAACCCACAAAGTGTCGTCAAACACTTTCCACCAGGAAACTCATGGCAATTGTCTTCTGGGACAGAAAAGGAATTTTGCTAGAGGAGTTCTTGGAGAGGAATGCCACAATTAACGCTGAGCGTTACTGTAACACACTAACAATCTTGAAAAGGGCCATTCAAAACAAACGTTGTGGCATGTTGAGCTCTGGGGTGATTTTCCTGCATGACAACGCCCAGCTGCATACAGTGCGTCGTACTGCGTCCAAACTGCAAGAGTTCAACTGGGAAGTATAGGATCATCCTCCCTATAGCCCAGATTTGGCACCTAGTGATTACCATCTCTTCATGCACATGAAGCGCTTTGACTATGACGAAGAGTTGAAAACCAGCATCGTAGGTTGACTTCAGTCGCAGGTGGCCAAATTCTACGATTGCAGAATTTCGTCAAACGCTACGACAAATGTCTCAATGTGACTGGAAATGATGTGGAAAAATAAACTAGAGTGTATGCTTTCAAACATATTGTATCCCAATTCTGTAACGTCATTCACAGGTTTGTAAAAAATAAACGGAAATTACTTTATGAATAGCCCTCGTAATAATTAAAATTTCATGTTTAAAAAATATATATATAAAGTAATTCAGTCGTTCCTTGACAATATATTTCTAAGAAATTAAATCTCGAAAAAGAACATATGGGTATGTCTCACACCACCTGTAACATGGTCTTTAAATTAATTTCTGTACAATATTTATGACTACAGTTAAAAACCCATAGGCTACTCTCATATTATGTCAATTACTGAGTCAACAACACTTGTTATTTCACATTCATATCAGCTATCTTCATACTGAAATAAGCATTAAAGGTGGCTAATCAGTGTTCTGGCATTCATTCTGAATCTAGTGTAGAGATTAGCTAAAACAGTTCTAAATAGGCTTCAAGGTTTAGGTTTACAGAGGACTGCACCAATCATGGAGGGAGCATACAGTGGTCTGCAAACTGGGATTTGTAGGTAATCCTCCTGCACAGTTATTGCATTATGTAAAATGGATTCAAATGATACCGCATGGGACAGTCTTGCACACACCAGTTTAATATTAAAATAACTTAAGTAGTTCTTTCTTTCTCAACTGATGTCATGGTCAAATCCAATTCTTGATCGTGTGCCATATTGTCCCAGTTTGAAATATTATATGCTTATAATATAAATTATATGAATATAAAACCGGTATGTGCCATATCTGTCCCAGAATGCGGTAAAGGGTTAAGTCGGAAAACAATTATCAGAAGTGAAGCTTCAAGTTGGTTTAATTGACTGTAAATTGCAATTTATTTTGGCAACAGTTCAGATAGCTGTTCTTCAAACATGAAAGGTAAGTAAAAATTTAAAAACTGTTAACAGTGATAATTTAGTGATACTTACAAATGGCTTTTAGAGAACAGCTGCTAAAGAAATGACTTCGGGAGTCTCTTCTGAAACAGTGGAATGTGCAGAGCCAGAGTGAGATACTGTAGCTAGCAGCATTTCCCTCCCCTCTCCTGGAGGCAGACAGTAGGCAGCTATTACTGTTACACAGAAGGAAGGCGTGATCTGTGGAAGTGTTTAAATTATAACTGAGCTAAGAATCCAAGTGGTAACGCTGTCTTTACTCGTCTTGTGGCACGAAAAGGCGAGTGACGAATTAATTTGGCTTTTCCAAGTGGACAGTAAGTAGAAGGGAGTTCAAAACTAGACATTATACGGCTGTCAGAAGTGGTTATTTGCTTGCAACAGCTTTATGGATTACCAAATGACATATGAAGTTAAATAAAATGGAGGGAAGCATACAAATATTTCATGAAAGTTTTTTTTTTAATTCGCAGATCTGAAAGGCAAAGAATGTGAAAGAGCACATTCAAAATTGCCGCCATTGTTCGAATTTATAAAGAAAATAAATTTCTGTAAATGATTCCAAATGATATAAATATTCAAAGCATTGTTCTAAAAATATAAATAGAACCATTTGTTCTTGTGGAATAACGTAGTGTAATGATTCAAAACGAATTAAAATTACACACACAGTCAAAATGGCGTGAGGAACAGCTGATCGCTGATTTCTACGAGTTAATCAAACGAAGTAAGTATTCGATTTGATTTTTTGTTACTTTTGTTTCAATTGCCACGAAGTACATACATGTAATAATATTTAATTTTTTAAGTACAAATAAGTATGACTTTGATAGTTTTTTATGATTTTAAATATGTACGCATTCCGGAACCGGCTCATTCGGGTCTACCGATCGTCGTGCTGTTATTGATAAAACACGTGTAAAGTAATGTTTGGTCGAAGTTTCTAGTGTGCAAGTCCGGTGACCGCTAGGAAGGTGAACTCAAAAGTTGAAGCGTAATAAAGTTTGTGTTTGCCTGTCAAATTCCAAAAACGTGACATAATGGCACGTAAGTATAAAGGTACGGCATGGGAGGATTTAGATTTATCGAGAGATGAGGTGGAAAGACTTGGTGAAGCTTTAAAGAAAGAAGAATTCAGGAAGCTTTTAATAGAATATGCGGAAGAAATTAATGACCCAGAAAACATGAAACAGTACGAAAGAGAGATAACAGAGCTTGAAAAAGAGAGGGGCGTTGATATATCATTTATTAATCCCGAACCCTGCTACGTAATAAAATCCAGTGTTGACGGCGAGAGAAAAGCATTTATTAATATTTGCAAGAATGACAAAGTTGGTAAGCCAACATCTGTGCCAATGACAAAATCGGGTACTCGAGGACTGAATTGGTCTCTGCCTTTTACTCAGGCTCCACCAAGGAATGATGTTGATAAACATGGAAATATATGTACAGTTTTTGATGTTGTATTCCATTCAGAAACACACAAATTGGCAGAGAGCAATGCACAGTTTAAGAAAATGTTGAATAATACTGCGTTAGATGCTGTTGAAGATAATTTTGAAGTGCAACTTGATAGAAAGAATTTAAAATTTCCTAAGATGAAATATAAAGGCTCTCCTAGACCAACAGTCATACGGAAGAAAATGGAAAATGCTCCTGTTGAACAGGAATTTTCTATACCAGAATCTGTCTACCCATATAGACTGCCTATAGATGGTACAGAGAAACAAGCACGAATTTCAGAAAAATTGAATAGAAAAAGAGAAAATGAGATTGAAGGTACTAGCAACCCAGAGTCAGAATATACCACTCCAGTCTATGTGATAAAACATAGAAAACCCATTGATATGCAAGATTTTACGAATGATAAGGATGCAAAAATGAATGCAACCATACCAAAGGAATTGGTGATTGAAGTACAGTTACCTCTCCTAAACACATCTGCAGACATGGACCTGGATGTTACACATAAGTCTATATCACTCACAAGTGAAAAGCCAGCAAAGTACAAACTCCATTTAACACTGCCATATTCTGTTAATGAAGAAGCAGGAACTGCAAAATTTATTCAAAATTTGCGGATGTTGGTGATAACATTGCCTGTTAGGCATCAGAACGATATTAATTTGATTGACATTGGACGTGAGGACAGTGGTGTAGAGAGTGATCTTGGTCGTAGAACCCCCGAGACTAGTAGTGATGAAGAAGAAAAGGTCTTGAATCAAAATTCATTAATTGAAATTCAAAGAAATGGAACATCGTTACAAGAAATTGCGAGTGATGAGGCATATCGGACTATGAGTACGAATGA